>NC_030814.1:75568938-75871968 GCF_001704415.2 Capra hircus
TTGCAGGAATTCAGGGAAAAAGGAAGAGGCCATCTTCCTGCTGCTATTGCTACTAATTGCAAGGTTCAAAGGGACATGAGGTTCCAGAGTCAGCCTTGGGATTCCAGATGGAGACAGACAATGACAGCAGCAGCAGAAGCCACAGGAGAACAGTTTCCTGATCTTTGAATGCTAGCTACCATCTAAACTCTTGAAATCAATAGATAAGCTGCAGCCCCCTTGCTTCTGCTTCCCTGGTCCTTCCAAATTTCTAAACCCCTATATTAAATCCTTCCTGGAAACATCTGGAGTGATTTCCAAGTTCTGCCCTGAACTGACAGATACTAGGGGGTATAAAGAAAGAAGATACAGCAAAAGGCAGGGAAAGAAGAGTAGAGATTCTTCTGCTGGCACCTTTGAGACAGAGAAAATTGTGACAAAGTAAAGTTGGCATCATTTATCAGGAAAATGCAAATCAAAACCACGATAAGATACCACTTCACGCTTTCTAGGATGACTGGAATAAAATATTAGATTAAAAGCATTGATTAGGCTGTGCAGAAATCAAAACTCTCACACACTGCAGGTGGAAGTGGAAAATAGTGCAGCCACTTTGGAAAATGGTTTGGCAGTCCGTGAACATGTTAAACGTAGATTTATTTTGTGATCTAGCAATTCTACTCACAAATGTATACTCAGAACTTAAAACATACATCTACATCAAAATGTGTATACAAATATTCAAAATATTATTAATAATAGTTAGGAGGGAGAGATAATACAGATAGACATTAAGTGATAACTGGATAAATAAAATGTGGTATATCTATACAATGGAATATTTTTCAGAAGTAAAATAAATGAAGTGCTCATACATGCTACAAAATGGATGAACTTGAAAGTATTATGCAAAGTGAAGGAAGGTAATCATAAGGGTCACATATTGTGAGATTTAATTTATAAGAAATGTTGATAGTTGGTAAATTTATTGACAAAGAAAGTAGATTAAGTGGTTGCCTAGGGATGGAGATAGGGGGACTCAAGGAATAATGGACAGGGTGTAAAATTTCTTTGGGGAGTAATAAAAATGTTCTAAAATTGTGGTGATGGATATACAAGTAAATATATCCTAAATACTAAATATATACTATTGTACTGAGTATTCTAGAGTCACTGAATTCTACACTCTATAAGGAAAAATCATATATTAAGTAAATTACATCTCAATAAAGTTGTTTAAAAGATGCAAGGCAAAATGAGGACTATTAAAAATAAAAAATGAGGTCAGGCCATTTGTCAGGGAGGAAAACTTTAAGGCGGAGGAGGTGCCTCTGCCTTAGGTGGAGGAGGGTAATGGAGATAACTCATAGTGTTCTGACAAATTCTCCTAACATCCTTACAGAAAGATTTCCAGGAAGAGTTGAAACTCAGTAATACTGTATACTAGGTAATACTGACCCATTTGGGGAGATGAAGTATTTTCTATATCAATTATCTAAGTAATTTTGCATCTCAAAAACAATGACGGCAATCATAGCAAGACTTAGATATTAAATGATGAAGACATTAAACATGTGAATGGAATATCTGATATATGAAGGCAAATTTACTATGAAAACTAATAATAAGGTTGAACTTCATTGCTCCTCATTTGTATGGCACCCTTCAAAGGCCCTGGGGAGAGCCTTGGCAATGAATCATATATTTTTGTAAAATTTGCAAAAGTAAGATACTTTTAAAACTTGATCAAGACTGCTGATGGACATCTAGGTTGTTTCCATGTCCTGGCTATTATAAACAGTGCTGCGATGAACATTGGGGTACATGTGTCTCTTTCAATTCTGGTTTCCTCCGTGTGTATGCCCAGAAGTGGGATTGCTGGGTCATAAGGTAGTTCTATTTGCAATTTTTTAAGGAATCTCCACACTGTTCTCCATAGTGGCTGTACTAGTTTGCATTCCCACCAACAGTGTAGGAGGGTTCCCTTTTCTCCACACCCTCTCCAGCATTTATTGCTTGCAGATTTTTGGATCGCAGACATTCTGACTGGTGTGAAGTGGTACCTCATTGTGGTTTTGATTTGCATTTCTCTAATAATGAGTGATGTTGAGCATCTTTTCATGTGTTTGTTAGCCATCCGTATGTCTTCTTTGGAGAAATGTCTATTTAGTTCTTTGGCCCATTTTTTGATTGGGTCGTTTATTTTTCTGGAATTGAGCTGCAGAAGTTGCTTGTATATTTTTGAGATGGATAAGAAAGCTGTGGTACATATACACAATGGAGTATTACTCAGCCGTTAAAAAGAATTCATTTGAATCAGTTCTGATGAGATGGATGAAACTGGAGCCAATTATACAGAGTGAAGTAAGCCAGAAAGAAAAACACCAATACAGTATACTAACACATATATATGGAATTTAGGAAGATGGCAATGACGACCCTGTATGCAAGACAGGAAAAAAGACACAGATGTGTATAACGGACTTTTGGACTCAGAGGGAGAGGGAGAGGGTGGGACGATTTGGGAGAATGGGAATTCTAACATGTATACTGTCATGTAAGAATTGAATCGCCAGTCCATGTCTGACGTAGGGTGCAGCTTGCTTGGGGCAGGTGCATGGGGATGACCCAGAGAGATGTTGTGGGGAGGGAGGTGGGAGGGGGGGTTCATGTTTGGGAACGCATGTAAGAATTTAAGATTTTAAAATTTTAAAAAAATAAATAAATAAATAAATAAATAAATAAATAAAAGAAAAAAAAAAAAAAACTTGATCAAGACTGGTATTCTTTCCATTTAGACTTCCCCTCCATTACCCTTCTTATTTAGCATTGGGGTTGCTGCAGACATTTTGGGCATCTGGATATGGGGGAGTTGAGGAGAGATATGTTTAGGAGACATGTTTGGGATCAATAGGATATATTTACGTAGTTCATAATCAAATTCATGTATTTCTTTTCCACCATATACATTCTTCCAGCGCTAGGTGCTGGAGGCCACATCCACTGCCACATCACCTTCAGCCCTCCCAATTGCATGTCCCCTTCCCCCTCAAACCTCTCCTTAAACAAAGCATGCTAGAGGAAGGGTTGAGGTATCTTACTCTCTCTAAAGAAAAGTGAAAGTTGGACTCTCAGCCGAGTCCAGCTCTTTGCGAACCCATGCAACCCCACCAGGCTCCTCTGTCCATGGAATTCTCCTGGGAAGAATACTGGAGTGGGTATCTGTTCCCTTATCCAGGGGATCTTCCCAACTCAGGGGATCAAACCTGGGTCTCTCACATTGCAGGCAGATTCCTTACCATCTGAGCCACCAGGGAAGAAAGCTAGACTATAAAATTTTTATATAAAATGTAAGGAAAAATATGCAGCCTAAATGCATGAACAGTTTATTAATAAAAAGTACTGCTATTTTCTGGATTTTGGGAAGTTTGTAGAACTGGCTAGGTTTCCTTAAATGTGTTATTTGTTTTGATTTCTCTCATTCTAAATCAGCATTCACATCTAACCAGTACCTAACAGTGTATTTTTTTTTTTTTTTTTACTTTACAATACTGTATTGGTTTTGCCATTAAGCTTGTATTCTTTTACTTAAAGAAGGCCCTCCAAATTGTATAATCTTCAGGCTCCACAGAACCTGAATCTATCCCTGGAGGGAAAAATATTCTATCCTCTTTCAATCCATCTTGTGTAAACAGAGAAAAACAAACACACAAGAATCTCAGTGAAAAGGCTGAAGCTACCAAGCTTGAAGAGTTGTGAATGGCAATGATTTGCACTGTGCCCATAATATTTTGAGTAGGAATGTACTTGTCTTAATCTGGTGAATGGAAAAACCATTCCAAAAAGCCTTCACAGATTTACTTGGAATCTGGCCCCTCTATTTCTATTTTTTTTTTCATAACATCTTTTCCTCAACCACAGATTCTTCTGCTGCATAATTTTCAAGAACATAACTGTCACAGTTGGACAGCAGATGCTAAATATATTTGTGATATAATCAATCAAGTGTCTGAATAACATACATAAAACTATTCTCAAAATTTCAATCTGAAATCCCAGTAGTATCTCCTTAACAAATTATTCAGATGCATAAAAGGATTTAATGAATTTGTCAAACATAGAATAAAAATAAGAAAATACAATAAAAATATTAAGATCGATTGATGGATTTGGATCCCTACCTCACTCTATATACAAAAATGTTTAAACTGACTTAAAAGAAAACCATGTCAAAACAAAACCTTAGAAAGGCTACCTAAAATCACACATTTAAATGCTCTAAATTTCAGTTCAAAACTAGAAATCATAAAAAAAAAAAAAATCAGTAGTTTGGCTATATAAAACTTCTAAAAATTCTACATAACCAAAATAAAAACCATATAACATATTAAAAGCAAGCTATATAACATGGGGAAATATTTGCAATATATTTATACATAGCAAAAATTAATCCCTTAAACTTTAAAAATTACCTAGACTTAAAAAGTAAAAGACTAATGCCTCAAAAATATATGAATAGAGGACATGGATAGAAAATTGACAGAATAAAAAATTCCAGGATATAGGAAAAATTTTAATTCAAATTAAAGAAACCATGACATACTATTGTTTGCCCACTAAACTGTTATAATTTTTTCTCCCTGCATGCTAATCGTACTCAGTTTTGGGTAAGGAGGATAGAGACACAATACCACTTTGATAGAGGGTAATTTCACTATACGTGTCAAAAGTTTTTAAATGTTCATGCATTTTTACCCAGAAATTTCATTTCTAAGACATTTCAGACAGCCTAAAAATCCATCAGTCAGCAATTAGTTAAATAAACAAACTACGTAGTTAAATAAACTATGGTCCTTATAATGGAATAGACCGCTTCCATTAGGAAAAAATATTGTAAAAGAATATTTACTTCATAGTGGTGAGATACATGCTGCTAAGTAAAAAAAAAAAAAAAAAAAAAGCGTACTATAAAAATAAATGCAGAATAAAATTCTCTCCATTAGAGAACAACCCGAAAAGGTGGAAGTAGTAACAGGTTTCCTCTTCTTGGGCTCCAAAATCACTGCAGACAGTGACTACAGCCATGAAATCAGAAGATGATTGCTTCTTGGCAGGAAAACAATGACAAACCTGGACACTGTGTTGAAAAGCAGAGATATTACTCTACCAACAAAGGTCCATATAGTCAAGGCTATGGTCTTCCCAGTGGTCATGTACAGTTGTGACAGCTGGACCGTAAAGAAGGCAGAACACCAAAGAATTGATGCGTTTAAACGGTGGTGCTGAAGAAGACTCTTGAAAGTCCCTTGGCCAGGAAGAAGATCAAACCAGTAAATCTTAAGGGAGATCAACCCTGAATATTCACTGGAAGGACCAATGCTGAAGCTGAAGCTCTAGTATTTTGTTCATCTGATGTGAACAGACAACTCATTAAAAAAGTCCCTGATGCTGGGAAAAATTGAGGGCAGAGGAGAAGAGGGCACCAGAGGATGAGATGGCTGGATGTTATCACCGATGCAATAAACATGAACTTGGGCAAACTGGGGGATGGTGAAGGACAGGGAGGCCTGGCATGCTGCAATCCATAGGGTCACAAAAAGTCGGGCACGGCTGGGCAACTGAACAACAATAGCAACATGGTAATAGTAGTAGTAATACCTGCCAAAAATATTCATCATGCGTTTGGCATTGTTATAAGCCCATTGCGTATGTTATCTCATTTAAATTTCACAACAATCCTGTGAAACAGTTGCTATTACTACCTTCAATTTTTAGTGGGGGATATGAGGCACCAAAAAATCAAATAACTTGCTCAAAGTGAAACCAGGATTTGGACCCAGGCAAACATATTCCAGCTCCTACAGTCTTAACCACAATACTAATTTCTGAGATATATGATTATTAGATTATAGGAAGAAACTAGATTAACTGTCATCCTTTAGTAAGAAATTCTCCCAAAATATTAATAACATTTATATCTAGGAAATAGGATTATGGGTGACATTTATTTTCTTATTTTTATTAGCTGTATTTTCTAAATTTTCAATAAGAAATGTAAACCTTCACAAAGGAAAACAGAAATATTAGTTCTTATAACCTTTCTGCTCCTTTCCTATCAATAGGTAAAAAGATAGTTGTTATAAACATCACTCCTATTTCTATCTGTATATCAAGAGAAAGATCACCCAAAGAACCAAATCTTTTTAAGTATTTGCTACCTAATCTTAAAAGCAAGGAAGTCCACCATTTGGATTTCAGGGTTCTCTTTCATGATGGAAAGGGGTGGGGGAACATGGAGGTAAGCAGAAGTGAGTAGGAGGACACAATTTTGATCTGTCACAAAAGACAGTAAAAATTTTTGTCTCCAAAGGAAGTTATTTTATTTATTCTTTGATTCCAAAACTTAAATTCAGAAGTTTAGTAATTATATAAAAATCAAAATGGATCAAGGGGCCAGACATTGCAGGCAAGATGACTAATCAAACAGAGCCTGGGTACTGTGCTCCATGCCTTGCTCAATGGGAAGTAATTACTCTAACATTAGCTTTACAGTGTTTAAACAACCATTTCATTACAGTTTTTCTACACTGATTAAATTTTCTCGGCATTTCTAATGCATCATTACATCTGCCTTGCATTTAGATAATGCACAGCATTGCTACCCACTAAAAAGTCCCTATTCTCTTTCATCACCTTAATAAATCTAATTTGGCTTTATTTGCATAAAGTTTGATAAAGAGTGATTAGCTCTGTTATGAATAGCATACCTTGGATGAAAACATCCCTTCCTTTGCTTGGCTAAAACAGTTGTTCACAGATTTCTAAGTGAACCCCCCAGCAGTAGCCACTTTAAAGTGTGGGGGATAAAAGAAAATTTGTAACACAAATGCCATTGTAGAATTACTGTCTATGCCTTCCAAGATTGCTGAGGGGTGGATATAACCATGAGACCATCTAAGACACTTTGCTTTTTATTACTAAGTACATAGCCTAAGGAATTATGATAGAGGACAACAATATCAAGGATAATAAGCTCACATTTGCAGCCCTCTAGTTCAATATTCACATTTACCCTCAACACATAGAGACCCAGGACATTTTAGCCCTTACCCAAGTAAATGGACTGTAAAGTAATCTCTGGAAGATAATAGCTAAGATGAAAAGCTCCGTCAGGGTATCAGATATGCCAGGCAATCACTTACAGAAACTCGAACTATGCTAAGTTCTCAGGGGAACTTTCTTAAATGTTGCAAATAAATATATTATGTTGGTGAGTATTATGTGATGACATTGATTCTGCCCTTTGAACTTCAGGTTTTGATAATAGAAACTCAAAACCACAATCCAAGTGCCCTTGGAAATATGAAATGGAGAGTATACTGTCCTAAAAGGGAAGAAAATATCCACTGAAATCAATAGGCTGTATTCTGCCTTTGTGCTAGAGATGATGATATTAGAGTGGAAAGGAGAAAGCAACCCCTCATTTACTTTTGTGACAGAATTGGTGGTGGTGGAGGGGGAAGTCATTCAGTCATGTCTGACTCTTTGCAACCCCATGGACTGTAGCCCATCAGGCTCCTCTGTCCATGGAATTCTCCAGGCAAGAATACTGGAATGGCTTGCCATTCCCTTCTCCAAGGAATATTCCTGATCCAGGGTTCAAACCAGGGTCTCTCACATTGCAGGCAGATACTTCACCATCTGAGCCACCAGGGAAGCCCATGACAGAATAAAGTGCTGCAAATACAGATTCCACCAAGGTTTGAACTCTCCCCTGTGAGTCAGTGACCCACTGTCCAGTTCTATGTTGCTATTCATTCTTCCCAGCGTAAGTTGGTTTTCATTGGTTTTCACTTACACAATGGAAAAATACTGAGTATTATGGAGTTTACTAGATTCAAGTTCAAAGTCTTTATTTCAAAGTCCTGGACTTTCCCTATCCACACATCTCTCTTCCTTCATTTATCCTTCCTCTCTTACTTCCCCTAGTTCTTGAGCATCCTCATGAGTCTACAGCTCACTTCAGAGTCCTACACTGCCTGCTCCAATTCACCCCTTTCTTACTGAACAATGTATCAATCCTAGCATAATGACAGTAATTGCAAAGTTTTTACTCAGATATACGGGACTTAACCACTACTAGACTGATGGTCAGTGATAAGCAAAGGAGTCTAAGATGGAGTACATATTGTAAATAACAGAACCTGTTACATAGAGATGAACTTGACTCTAAAACTAGCCACTTAAATTATAAATAACGAAATCTTTAAGGTATGAGAAGCCTAAGAATAATAAGAGTAATATGATAATTGTTCCTCTTTTTTCAGGTGAGAAGAGCTAGGAATCCTACCTGATTACTCCTCCAGCAGAAAGACTCCTGTCTCTCTGGGCTCTGATCATGGGCTCTGATTTCAGATGAGTTATTTTCTTAGCTCTCTTCTTCCTTGTAGAATGGTCATCTTTTGTTGAGAGAGAGGCAGAGGGAAGGGGGAAGGAAGAGGGAGAGAAGAAGAAAAAGGGGGGGTTGCTTCAGTCTAGTGGAGTAATATGGAGAAGGCAATGGCGACCCACTCCAGTACTCTTGCCTGGAAAATCCCATGGACGGAGGAGCCTGGTAGGCTGCAGTTCATGGGTGAGCGACTTCACTTTCACTTTTCACTTTCATGCATTGGAGAAGGAAATGGCAACCCACTCCAGTGTTCTTGCCTGGAGAATCCCAGGGATGGGGGAGCCTGGTGGGCTGCCATCTATGGGGTCACACAGAGTCGGACACAACTGAAGCGACTTAGCAGCAGCAGCAGCAGCAGTGAAGTAATAAGTGCTTTTATTGTTCTCATTCAAATAATCCAGTGGGCAAAACCCTCCTTTCAAACTAAATGATCTCATTATCCATGAAAAGGAAAGATATAGGATTGATCAATACACCCTATATGTATTGACTATAGGGATGGGAAGGGATTGACTAATATTTAGATGAATGTTAGCTCCCTTTAAGATAGGTTGGCCCTCCAACAATTTTTGGGCTCTGAAGCCATTCACAGTCTGAATTTCTGGTTGGATATAGCTATTCTGCCTGGATATAGCTATTTTCAGCCACATTTCCATATAGGCAAGGACATCAACCATACCTCTTCATCTTGGACCCTATAGTTCCATGTGGACAATAACAGAGGGAGCTACTTGGTTGGTCAGACAGAGAACACCAGAGGTCAGTGGACCTGGAGGAGGTCAGCAGTGGCAGGGGTAGCAGCGAGGTTAGCCACAAAGTGACTTGACAGCAGACCACAGAACAGAAATACTCTTAAATGTGAGAATTACTATTTCCCAAGCACCTATAAAAAGAGAATCTTGGGAGAAGGGTGCAAAAAAAGACAGAACTTGTTAGCCAAGTTACGAGGAGCTACCCACATGGGTTTCTACCATTTTGCTGCACATAAGGTGCCATTCTTCTGCCAGCAGTACATAGCATATACAGGGGCAGAAAAAAATTCAGTGTTTCCCTTCCACTACTCTCTGACAAAGACCTAAATTACCATCCCTGTTAGAATGACTTGGAAAGGCATAGAACAGATCACATAGGTGTCCTCGCGTCTCTTATTACAGCCTCCTCAAGGCCACCACAGCCATCAAATCTGCCTAGGAAACTTTTCCTGTGGTGGGGGCTCTCACCCTCTCCTAAGCCAGCATACCACCTGCCCTACAGAAAGACCACTCTCCAGAGTCCCCTGAACTCAAATCACCTTCTAGGTCAACCATCCTCACCCCGCTTCCAATCCTTGTACTATATGCATTTATTGTTTAATATATCCTCGTTTTCTCTCTTTTCCCAAATACATAAACCCTCAGCTGTATCCTATGACATTCATGGTCACTTACGCACAAATTCTCTTTATACTCAGCTCAAAGACATTGCTCTCCCTGAGGCTTTCTCAAATGGTGGCTGTTTTTCCTCCCACAGCCCATGAATCCCTGAGTTGCAGATCTGGGGCCTAACCTACTACCACTGCCCAGACATTGCCAATCTTCCTCCACCCTTCTGCTCCTCTGAAGACCACAGCACACAGCTGTATCACCAGCCACTTGATAATGTCATCTATTGACCATGAAGTCATTTCCCTTCATTTGGGAAAGCCTAGGACATCTGGATAGATGCATTTCTCTCTAACATACTCTTTCTACATTCTTGGCCATCTCAGTACCCACGTATCCATGGTTTCCTATATCCTAGCCTCTCAATTTCTGAACTTCCTTTCCTCTAAAATTCTCTGGCAGGTCTTATCCACTCACTCCAGACTTTGCTGTCACACCACATCCAAAATTTGAGTGCCAATTTTCTCTATTACTTTTATCCTTCCAGATGACACATTTATGTGCCCATTTTCAATAATTCTTCCTCCCTGCAGGGGCCAGCAGTCCACTGGGTTCTCTCAGTGTTCATCCCCCTTCCCTGTATGATCTAGAAACTCTAGTAACTTTCTTGAAAATATTCTTAGCTCCTTTGCCTCCTTTCCTGGCATCATTTGTACCTGGCAATGCTAACCTTAGAAAATCCAAGCTCTCCCATACAATATGACTATGTCCACACAACTAAATATTTTAAGAGAAAATCACCCATAACATATTCCCCTTTAAATGTTATGTCTACAATGTTCAAATGGACCCTCAGTATTAACCAGCAACCTTGTCACACTTACCAAGTAAGTTTACCTTTTTACTATCTGAGTTAACCATTTCACAATTTCTCCTCTCTTCTCTAACATACTTACTCTTCAGAGACACCAAATAAACACAATCAGATAGAGCAATCTATCTTCCCCAACCAAACCCATTAGTAGGTTTGCACCTGTATTCGCCTAGTTTTCCTCCTGTTAAAATGAGCACAGTAGCCTTGACCCTAAGATTGTCCCCATCCTTTCTAAAGTTAATCCTCCATGTGTGTATGGATTTCATTCCCTCCTCCTACTCATTGATTTTAACCCCTCTCTTGCCTAAAAAAATGGAAGTATTTTATTACTCTTTCCTGCATTATTTCCATCATCAGACAAATTTGCTGCATTATTTCCCAGCTCAAAAAAACAATCCCTTACCCCACATCTTCCTCCAGGTTGTGCCCATTTCTCTCCACCTTTTACAGAAAAGCTTTCTAGATCTCCCATCTATCTAATCATCAGGTTTAGCCCACCACTTCATAGAAAGGGCATCTATCAAAATCACCATGAACCTCTAAGTTCTGCCTTCATTTTAGTCAACCTATGGGAAGTTTCTGCTGCAACCGAATGCTCCCTAGAAGAGAGGACATTGCAGTATTAAGTCATGGGCCCTCCACTCTTCTCTGCCCACTCTCTCCCTAGGTGATCCTATCTCAGGGTGTCTCCTGCTGCAACCTTTGGTTGTACATACAGATGCAATGAGTCAGGACTTGGAAGGACACTAGAGAAATACCATAATGTATTCACATATAAACTTATTATGAATGTGTCCTTCTCTTCAGTCAATTTTACACCAGGATATTATCTGAGTTCTATTATAGACTGAGCATCATGTGGCCAACAAAATCTCCTAACAGTCATTCAGCCAAGACATCTTTAATCTTTTCTATACTTTTATGTTATTTCAGGATCCTAATAGATTGGTCGGAGAAGGCAATGGCACCCCACTCCAGTACTCTTGCCTGGAAAATCCTATGAACGAAGGAGCCTGGTAGGCTACAGTCCATGGGGTCGCTAAGAGTCAGACATGACTGAGCGACTTCCCTTTCACTATTCACTTTCAGGCATTGGAGAAGGAAATGGCAACCCACTCCAGTGTTCTTGCCTGGAGAATCCCAGAGATGGGGGAGCCTGGTGGGCTGTCGTCTATGGGGTCGTACAGAGTTGGACACGACTGAAGTGACTTAGCAATAGATTGGTCATGACAACTTAAAAAGGCACAGTACTAACATTCTGTAGAATCAGTATTCACTTCTTTAAATCAGGATACACTTTATATAAGGTTTAAATAAGTATTAAACAAAAAAAAACCCTCAAATTAAAATTGTATATAGGTGCTCAATAGTCATCATTGCCTGTTCAAAATGGGAATTTGAAAGAGAAAAATATTTCTAACTAAGTGAATCAGGAAAAGCTTAAAGAGCTAACATTAAATTGCATTTAGATTGCTGGATGGACTTTCAAAAAGAAATTATAAACAAATACATGAAGAAGAACAAAGTAAATACTGATAGAAGTAAGTACATCAGACTGGCTGAGGCATAGAGTTGGAGCTTAGCCTCATTTGGGAAGGCTATACAATGCCAGGGTTTGCTGTTATCAGCCCTCATAGAATCTGGAGTCCAGCATCAGGAAGAACCTAGTACCTGCTGGAAGGACCCCATGATTTCACCCTGCCTCTCTACCCCTGGCCTGTTGCCTGTGACCATCATACCATCCCTGCTATTCAGCTATGTGTCCTGACTTCCTCTTCTTGCCTGCTTCCAGGGTCTTTCCAGATTACTCACTCTGTTTTAGTGCCCTCCCATGTTCTAATCCCAGCCCTTGGAGCAGCCCTATCAGCAGCCAAGCTCATTCCTTGGGTTGTTTGGATAGTGAATTCCAGAAAGAAAACTATCTTTAATCCAACAGGTCAGAAACCAGTAGGGAAACAAACTCAATGGTCTATATTTGAGGGAGAAACTGTCTGATCTATAATGAAAAGGATAAGAGTGATGAAATGCACATATGTAGAAAAAGACTAAAAATTTTAAATTAGTTGATCTGACTGGATATAGCTCCACCAGTTATAGAGGGTCTCCAAAAGTAGAAAAAGGGCAAGAGAAATAGGGAAATGAGAAGAAGGCAGGAAATCAAAATGAACTCAGCTCTGTGACACTTTGCTTGTTTCCCAATACCCAGCAAATTTGCAATGAATATTTGTTGACAGATTAAATAAAACAGCTTTGAGTTCTGACTAGATGAAGTTTTGGATATTTGCATTACAATATGTCATAATCTCCTGAATGAATTGTTTACATTTTAAATTTGAATTTTAAACATGCAGCTGTCATTTTAGTAGACCAAATCAGAAAACAACAATTATTTGCTACCTGGCCTTTGTCCTGGTTTCAATTCTTTTTGGAAATGTACAAGAAGATCCCATTCACTGTAGTGGGAATGCAAATGAATGTATTTCACCTAGAATACAGAGATGCTCCTGCAAAGCTAGAAATATAAACCACTAAGCCTCTGTTGAAAGGATTTCTGAACTACAGTGTTACATGTCTCAGAATAAAAGTATTTGGTATCTCCAGGCTCAAGGTAAATTTAAGCTGGAATCCAAAAATGTTACCACAAGGAATCCTTAGGCTTTGCCAATAATGGTTAAAAGCAGATTTTATGGTGATAGTGCTCACTTTTTTTTTTGTAGGTTTGTATAACTTTTTAAATTGTAGCTCAAAGAGTGAGCTTTATTTGAAGTGATAAGAAACCCAGAATAATTTTATTAAGGATTAAATTTTTTCAAGCCACTTGGATCCTACAAAAAAAAGAAAGGAGGGAAGAAGGAAAGGAACAGGGGACGGAAGGGTTCATTAGAGTGCTGAGGCTTTAATTTCTTGGTGGCCCATATAAGCAGACTAAGTCTTAACCTGTAAATAACTCAAGGTTATGAAATCAAAACAAAAAGGACAACTAACCACAAGTAGCCAAGTAGGCTTTGTGCATGCTTCCTAAGTCGCTTCAGTCATGTCTGACTCTTTGTGACCCCACTGGACTATATCCTGCCAGGGTCCTCTGTCCATGGGATTCTTCAGGCAAGAATACTGGAGTGGGTTGCCATGCCATCCTCCAGAGGATCTTCCTGACCCAGGGATCAAACCTGTGCCTCCTGCGGCTCCTGTATTGCAGGCAAATTCTTTACCACTGAGCCACCAGGGAAGCCTCAGTAGGCTTTGAATTCCAGCTAACCAAATAATTTCCTTTCTTTGCTTCCCATTTGCTTTACATTAAGTCTTTCCCCTCCTAACCACTTCTGGTTTGGTGTTGCCACAGAAGCTTTCTGAATATCAGCCTCCAGTGGAACCTTAATGAGAAGATTTCTTTCCCTTCAGTGGGTAGAATTCAGGATTCCTTAGTTCAAGTATATGCATCAAACACTAAGCAGCTAGAGCCCACCTGTCAAGGATCACAAGTTCTCCAATTTAAAAACTAGAGTACTTTCATGGAACTGGGGGTTGCCTGCCAGCAGGCTCTTTGCCACAGCGATTTTGAAAACTGGCAAAGAAGTGCATGGAAAGATCATTCTTCACCCTAACAGATGAGTCTTTCCTCACAAAACAGATGAATTTAGAACACCTTCTTAGTCAGATTCATAAGGGCAAAGGTACAGGGGATTTTATGGAAAATGCTGACCTCCTAAGAATTAGTTTTTAAATTGAATTTTCCATTCCTAAGATATTTGATAAATTCCTTGTCTCTCCTACTAAAGGTCATGCCAGAAAGTAACATATATGATTATTCACACTGATTATCTACCTGAGCCATGCTTTGCTCCTGTCAAGTTTATAACCAAAATTCAACCTCACATTAGAGGGTCTATTTAATATGAAATAACTTGCAAATAAACATCTTCTAATTTCAAAAATGAATTATAATTTGAACTTTTTTGAAATTTCAAGTAGAATATACCCTAGTAAAACTAAAAAAATTGAAAATATGAATGTTGGGGAGAGGTCAGAGGACTTTAGTAGCCATTCAAGAGGCTTGGGGATAGGAGATAGGTTATTTTCCTGCTTCAGCTTCTTTCTTGGTCTTCAAATGTACTCTAAGTGCCTGACATTACACTTTTGATTCCCAAAGCATCATTTCAAAGACATCCATCTCAGATAAGCACACTCCCAGCTGTATGACACAGCTACTAGGAAACTGACTAGATAAAGAACAAAGGACGTCCCTACCCATGAAGATCCCCTTTTAGAGAACTCTGGGGAACTTAGGTAACTGATCACTAGAGTGAGCCCTCTTCTCCATTGTTCCCTAATTGTCACTCTTATGTCTTAAATCCACCAATAAAGAGTGAACCCTCAAAACCCTAGGCATCGCACTCTCAACTATAATGAATATGGTGCCTGGATCCACAGTCCCACCATCTCTCTCAACCTCCACCACACTGTGTGGCTCTTGGGACCTGAAAATAAGAATCCCCCCCCCTTTTTTTTCAAAGTTCCCTAATGGTTGTCGCTGAGGTGTCCTACAGTCAAAATATGAACAAAAAGGGCCAGTCTAGCTACAGCATCAGCTGTGCTCCAGGAAATGTTGGTAGGGCTCACCACAAGTAATAAGGCCCCAGGCAGGTCCCTCAGCCATTTGTAGCAGATAGCATTACTATCAACAAGCTGAGATAGACATATCAAGTCACTCTTCAGCTTCTTTGAATTAGAATTTATTCCTCCGAAATGAGAAAAAAAAAAAAAAATGCTAGTAAAGAATTTAGCCTGGGAGATAGGCAATGAAATTGACATCAAAGTTGGTTTCTTTCTACAAAGTGTATTAATGAGTTTTGATAATACTACAAATATCCAAAGTACTTTAACCCAGTTTGGGTAAGGGATGGGAGAGGGCTGTATGTGATGAAAAAAGAATTCTTGTACTGACTTTATTCCATGATTCACATACTTTTCACAATTTCAAGCATATTTGAAATTGACTACATCATAAAAACATAGTTGTCCAGTTGGGATTGTATGTGTTGACTGTGCATATGTGACTGTAGTTGTTATTACTGGAGACCTCTCAAAGGATGCCTATATTTGTTAATAAATTATTACACAGAAATTTACAGTTTTGGTCATATTTGACATTAGGGCCACCCAATTAAATAAGAGGTGTGATATATAATTGAAATATATTCCTGAGATGCAGCAACAATATAAATATGAATTTAATGTGACAAAAACATGTAAGCACACACAAGAGCTGCAATTTATCTTAATAAAATGTGTTTTTGAAGCCAATACTATTTCTATACTTTAAAGTATGATGGCAAACTACTGACACAAGGGAAAAACAGTGAGACTTTTACCATTGGCTCACATGTATTTTAAGAAGCAACATGACAATCAGTCATTCATGCCCCTGTCTGGGTTCCTATATGTCTCCTTTGTCCTTTCTACCATCTAAGTAGCCTGGACTTCAAACTTTGTATAGTTTGTGGTTCAAACTTCATATTTCAAACATTTTTACACCTCGGTATTGCTGTTTCCTAATATGGGTTTATAATCTATTCATACAAAGCAAACATCAGATAAAATTCTCCAATTTTTAAACTCATTTTAAATACCCTCTTAAACGTTTAGCTTAAATGTGTCACAACAATAATACCAGCTAATATCATGATGACACTTAGTACCTGCATTAGTAGCTTTGGTCATTCATTGAATACAAGCTCACATTGTTTAAAATTGTATATTTTCACACGTATGCTAGCTGATGACTTAGAAAGCAGATATTTGCAAACCAAAATTTTGAAAGAGACTAGAGGAAGGAACATATCAACTAGTACATTTTCAGAATGTGAGCCCCATAAGTATTTTCAGAAACCCCAAACTATACGGATAACTATAATTCAGATTTCATTTTCAAAAAAGTGAAATATTGGGTGTATTTTTATTAGTTGCCAGTTTGGATAACTCTTCCAAGTAGAAGAGCTTTAAAATTTTCACCTAACATACTCACAAAAAAGCAAAAGCTATAAATTATATGCCAAATTTCTGTTCCTTGATCCCATCCTGGTCTGCAGCTTTTTGCCTTTTATGAGATGTACCCCACACAATCGTTCCATCTGACATACCCATTCTTTGTCATTGTCGTTCAACATCTGCAGCAGTCTTTTGGGCAGGAAGCTAATTGTGGTTCCTTGGAAATTTGGTTTCTGGAAGGAGCAGCCCTCTGTCCTCACTATGTTAATGTGGGAAGGACCCCTTCAGTAATTTTAATGTATTTATACAAGAAAATCCTTTCAAAAGAAAAGTGTTGGCTCAGGATCAAAGCAAAGTCATCACTAAAGACTCACAGTCTTGAAGTTTTACAACAAGTTGTACTTAAGAAATCAAAAAGACTACCATAAGAGAGAAGTTTTCATGAGAAAACACAGTATGTTAGAAAGTGTCAGGGGGCAGACAGCTAAAGGAAGTAAAATTAAAACGCATAGAGAGGGCCAGAAAGGATCTCTTGGTGACCAAGAGCCAGTTACGCAATCTTTCTGGAGAAAGAACACTAACTGCCCTCACTGGCCTGGCTAGATTTTTGCACACTCAGCTGGAAATATCAAGGATACATGTCCACCATGCTATTAGAGGAAATGCCCCTGATCTTACCTCACCTCAGCTTCTCTCAAGCAGACCAAAAATACAAGGCAGGCAGCTTCTGTCTTGAAGAATAAAGATAAAGGAAAGTACTTACCAGGATGCAAAGCAGTTTGACGTACAGAGTTGCCCCACTGGCAAAGGTATGAAAAAAATGCATTTTTCACACCTGGCACTGGAATTGGGTCGTGAAGCTCTACCTGTAATCTCAGGAGTTCCACCCAAGAGGAAGTACTTCTGTGCACTGCACTGTATGACCATGACCTTATCAAGCACAGTTAGTTCACATGAGATACTGTAACCAAAGTCTAAAATTTTTAACTAAAAAAATTTGTGATATTATAAAAATCTTACAAATTGAGTCAACAGTGCTAACTACCAGTGAATTTTTAAATATTTACCTATTCTAGTTTTGGCTGGGTTCGGTCTTAGTTGCAGCACGCAGGCTCTCTAGTTGTGCAACGGGGCTCAGTAGTTTCAGAGTGCAGGCTTAGTTGCTCCATGGTATGCTACTTAGCTCCCTGACTGGGGATGGAACCTGCATTCTCTGCATTGGAAAGTAGACTCTTAACCACTGGATTAAGATTAAGATTCTTAACCAGGGACGTCCCACCAGTGAATTATATATATTAGCTGTTTGAACAGATACACCTCGCTCTTTCCTAGCTCCATCTTTCTCTCTTTCTTTCCTAGTCCTTTTTTTTTATTCTTTGCTTGTACTGGGTCTTAGATGAAATATGCAGGATCTTCCTTGTGGCATGCAGGACATAGTTCTCTGACCAGTAATCAAACTCAGGCCCCCTTCATTGGGAGCACAGAGTTTTAACCACTGTATCACCAGGGATGTCCCATTCCATCCTTCTCTTGCAGAGTCTGCCTTGATAGCCACCAGGCCCTTAGAAGGCATGGAATTTCCTAACTATTGTCTGCTCATCCCACAATTACTGCTACCTCTTAGGGTGGCACACCCCCAGTGGATGAAATAATTGGACAGAAAATTAGGCTCTCAAGGATACAGCCAGGTAGTTTTCAATGTTTTATGAGGCTGATTGTAACTGTGGGCAGGCCTGGGATAGGACAAGCTGGGAAGACAATCCTACAAGCAAGCTGGAGAGAAAGAACCAAAAGCCTGATCTGTGGCCAGAAGAAGCCTCTGTTAACCCAGATATCAAAGAAGCCTTTGCTCCCAGAAATCTGTAAAGTGTCAGAGAACCCCTTCCAAAAGGCCAACACCAGAATAAAGTACAAGCTACAACCAGCCAAAAGACTGAAATTTAGGCAAATGGGAAATCAGGAAAATCAGTTTCTCTGGAAAGACAAGCTGAATACCAGAGTTGGGCATGCCTGGAGTCTGTACTGAGGAAAGGATTGCCAGCTTAACCAGAGAGGGAAGTATCCAGAGAAAGTTCAGTCCTTGATATAGAAGAAGCTAAAGGCCTGAAATAGTAAGAAAAGTGTGCCAATCAAGAATGCCAAGAGAGGAGGAGAAGCACACCACTCCCTGGAAACAGAGGGTAGAACCAAGTGTTTGGGGTTCGAGAGACCGAGTCCTGATGTACATGGGACCACAGCTTGACGTCAAAGACTGAAAAGAAGGACCCACACAACCTGCTCCATCGCTCTCCTCTTCAGTTAGCTTATTCTCCAGTCTGCTTTTCCAACCTTACCTTGGCATAGAGGGTGCTTCCCGACTCTTCCACTTCTCATTTCTTCATCCTTTCCTTCTGTCCCTCTCATGTTATGCTTCTGCTCTTTTATCTTCTCTCTCCTTCCACTTTCAGTTTTCACTGTCATATTTCATAAATGTTGCACTGTGACAAATTATCCTAAAAGATACAGCAGGAGAGACCAAAAGTAATAAACTAAGGGTACAGATGTGAGTATAATTTGTGCTACTCCCGTGTGATTTCAAAAAGCTAATAGACTTGAAACACACTTGTAAGGTATTTACACAACTTTTCCCCACCTCACATTCTAGGACATGATCATTACCTTTATTTAGTCCATCAGCAATGGCTCTGAGAATCACAACTTGAAAGTTACAACAGCCAGCAGTACCTCTACAATTCAGAAACTAGAGACCATTCTACCACAGTTCCAAAATTAGTGTAAAATAAGGTAATTTTTCATGCATTATTCATTTTATTGATCTTTTTTTTCAGTTGAAGTATTGCTTATTTATGGGCTTCCCAGGTGGCTCAGTGATAAAGAATCTTCCTGCCAATAAAGGAAACACATGAGATGCAGGTTTGATCCCTGGGTCAGGAAGAACCTCTGGAGAAGGAAATGACCACCCACTCCAGTATTCTTGCCTAGAAAATTCCATGGACAGAGGAGCCTGGCAGGCTACAGACCACAGGGTCACAAAGAGTAGGACACAAATGAGCAGCTGAGAATGCCCGCATAGTTTATTTATAATATTACATTAGTTTCAGGTGTACAACTTAGTGATTCAAAATTTCTATACATTATACTCCATTCAAAGTCTAAAGTAAACATTGTCCTGTGCTGCACGATACATCTTTGTAGCCCATTTATATTATATAGAGTAGGTTGGATCTCTTAATTCCCTACTCCTGTCTTGACCCTCTTCCTTCCCTCTCCCTGCTTGTAATAACTAGTTCATTATTATCTGCAAATCTGTTTCTGTTTTGTTATACTCATTTGTTTTATTTCTTAGATTCCACACATAGGTGACAATATCCAGTATTTGTCTTTCCCTGTCTGATGTATGTCACTAAGCATAATATGTTCCATGTCTATCCATCTTGTTGTAAATAGCAAGATTTCATTCTTTTTATGGGTGAGTAGTTTTCCACTATGTGTGCACACATGTACGTGCATGTGCGTGTCTATATGTATATGTCTATACATATCACATATTTATCCAGTTATCTGTTGATGGATATCTAGGTTGCTTCCATATCTTGGTGTCTTTTCAAATTATTGGTCCTGTTTCCTTTGGATAAATACCCAAGAGTAGAAATACTGGGTGATGTATTGATTCTGTTTGAGCATTCTTCATACTGTTTCCCATAGTGGCTGCACCAGTCAGTTCCTTCTCCACATCCTCACTAGCAGACACTTTTCATTTCTGTTCTTTTTATGAGAGCCATTCTGACAAGTGAGAGGCGACATATCATTGTGGTTTTGATTTGCATTTCCTTTTCATGTGTCTGTTGCTCATCTGTATGTCTTCTTGGTAAAAAAAAAAGTGTCTATTCAGGGCTGCTGCCAATTTTTCAATTGGGTTGTTTGGTTTCCTTTTTCTTTTTTTGGTTTTTGGGTCTGGGGTGGGCTTTTCTTTGCTGTTGAACTGTAAGAGTTGTTTATGTATTTTGGATATTAACCCCTTATCAAATCATTTGCAAATATTTTCTCCCGTTCAGTAGGTTGTCTTCATTTTGTCAATCATTTCCTTTGTGGTACCAAAGCTTTTAGGTTTAATTAAGCCCCGTTCGTTTATTTTGCTTTTGTTTCCTCTGCTATAGGAGACAGATCCTAAAAAATAATGCTATAATTTATGTCCAAGACCATTCTGCCAATGTTTTCCTGTGGGAGTTTTATGATCTCTGGTCTTACATTTAAGTCTGTAATCCATTTTGAGTTTCTTTTTATATTTGTTATTTTTCAGTCACTCAAGTGTGTTTGACATTTTGAGACCCTATGGACTGCAGCACCAGGCTTCTTTGTCTTTCACTATCTCCTGGAGTTTGCTCAAACTCATGTTCACTGAGTCAATAATGCCATCCAACCATTTCATACCCTGTTCCCCTTTCTCCTCCTGTCCTTAATCTCTCCCAGCATCAGGGTATTTTCCAATGAATCAGTTCCTCATATTCCAATGAATATTCAGGGTTAATTTTCTTTAGGGTTGACTGGCTTGATCTCCTTGCTGTTCAAGGAACGCTCAAGAGTCTTCTCCAGTACCACAGTTGAAAGCATCAATTCTTTGGTGCTCAACAATCTTTATGGCCTATCTCCCATATCTGTACATGACTACTGGAAAAAACATAGCTTTGATTAGATGGACCTTTGTTGGCAAAGTGATGTCTCTGCCTTTTTATACACTGTCTAGGGTTTCTTATAGCTTTCCTTCCAAGAAGCAAGTGTCTTTTAATTTTGTGGCTGAAGTCATCATCCACAATGATTTTAGAGCCCAAGAAAATAAACTCTGTCAATATTTCCATTGTTTCCCCATCTATTTGCCATGAAGTGATGGGACTGGATGCTATGATCTTAAATTTTTTGAATGTTGACTTTTAAGCCAGCTTTTTCACTCTCCTGCTTCGCCCTCATCAACAGGCTCTTTAGTTCCTCTTCAGTTTCTGCCATAAGAGTGGTGTCATCTGCATATCTGAGATTATTTCTCCCTGCAATCTTGATTCCAGCTTGTGCTTCATACAGCCCAGCATTTCACATGATATAATCAGAATAAAAGTTAAATAAGCAGGGTGTCAATATACAGCCTTTATGTATTCCTTTCCCAATTTGGAACCAGTCAGTTGTTCCATGTCCAGTTCTAACTGTTGCTTCTTAACCTGCATACAGGTTTCTCAGGAGGCAGGTAAGGTGGTCTGGTATTCCCATCTCTTGGAGAATTTTCCACAGTTGGCTGTGATGCACATAGTCAAAGGCTTTAGCATAGTCAATGAAGCAGCAGTAGATGTTTTTCTGAAATTCTCTTGCTTTTTCTACAATACAATGGATGTTGGCAATTTGATCTCTGGTTCCTCTGCCTTTTCTAATCCAGCTTGTACATCTGGAATTTCTCAGTTCACATACTGTTGAAGCCTTACTTGAAGGATTTTGGACATTACCTTGCTAGCAAGTGAAATGAGTGCAATTATTTATATATATGGTGTGAGAAAATGTTCTAATCTCACTATTTTACATGTAGCTGTCCAGTTTTCCCAGCACCACTTATTGAAGAGACTGTATTTTCTCCACTGTTTATTTTTTGTCTCCTTCATCATAGATTTATAAACGATAAGGGCTCAGATTTATTTCTGGGCTCTCTATTCCATTGAAACATAGTAGAATTACACTTGCTACAGGCTATCCTCTCAGTTCCAAAATATTAATCCTCCCACAGGTGAAAGATATTAATGTAAAATAAAGCAATTTTTACATCATTTGTCCTATTGATTTTCATGCTAAGAAATCTGTCTCTTTAGTTTAATAGTGCAATGGACCAAATGTTCATGTCCCCTCAAACTTCATGTGTTGAAATTCTAACCAATGTTATGGTATTAGGAGATGAGGCCTCCAGGAAGTGATTAGATCACAATGGTGGAACACTCATGAACAGGATTAGTGCCCTTATAAAAGAGACTCCAGACAGCACCCTTCCTCTGCCTTGTGCAGACACAGTGAGAAGGCAGCTATCTATTAAACAGGAAACAAGCGCTCGCCAGACACCAAATCTGCCAATGCCTTGATCTTGGAGTTCTCAGCCTCCAGAGCTGTGAGAAATAAATGTCTGCTGTTCTGTTGTTTAAGTCACCCAGTCTGTGGTATTTTTGTTGTAGCATCTCAAAAGGAATAGATGATAGTGACCTGCATTTTCTTCCCTGGGCTTTGCATGTTCACGTGTGTGTGCTCAGTCGCTCAGGCACGTCCAACTCTTTGCAAACCCACGTACTGTAGCCTGCCAGGTTCCTCTGCCCATGGA
Organism: Capra hircus; assembly: GCF_001704415.2. NCBI lineage: Eukaryota > Metazoa > Chordata > Mammalia > Artiodactyla > Bovidae > Capra > Capra hircus. The sequence goes on from NC_030814.1 coordinate 75,591,927, forward strand.
ACTCTTCAGGCAGAACACTGGAGCAGGTGGCCATTTCCTCCTCCAGAGGATCATCCCAATCCAGGGATCGCCCCTGGGTCTCTTGCTTCGCCTGTGGGTTCTTCACCACTAATGCCACCTGGGAAGACTTTACATGTTCATATTTTACACAAAAATGTGTAACCTTTATGGGATTTATTTTGATATATCAGGAGGGAGGGTAGGAGGCTAACTTTAACTGATTTCCCCTGTACTGTTTATGTACTAATCTTTAGCTTTCCCATTGGCTTATAATATTCAATTATCATCTTTTAAGTTAGCAAAATACAAAAAGGATAGTACTCCCATGGGAAGTTTTAGTTGGTCTCAGACCTATCAGAAGTTCAGAGTTGCCACAAATGGAATATAAAACAAATCTAACCACTATCATTAGTTTCTGTATTTTATATTCCTATGAAAAACTCAAGGGAATTCCCTGGTTATCCAGTTGTTAGGACTCGGCACTTCCATGGCCTAGGGCCTGAATTCAACCTCTGGTTGAGGAACTAAGACCCCAGAAGTCATGTGGCATAGCCAAAAACTTTTTAAAATAAACTTAAATTTAAAAAACATAAAAGGATGCCAAAACCTTGATAATCAAATAAACAATTTAAAAAAAAGGAGAGAAAAAAACTCAATGTAAGGCAAAACCACTACAATATTGTAAAGTAATTAGCCTCCAATTAGAATAAATAAATTAAAAAAAAAAACACAGGTGTCTAAGATGATGTAAAGCACTTCAGAGAGAATCCTTCTCACTCTGTATCAATTGTGTTCTTTGCAGGAGACATACAACTGATATCCTTTGCATTGTTCTGTGTCTCCGCAATCTGCAGGACTTAAAGGAGACAAATGAAGTTGCTCAGTGACAACATGGCACTAATTTCATTTAGATGGACAATAGTCATCTTTCAAGATCTTCCTACTGAGACCCGTGGCTGACTGGAACCAGAAAAACACAGCAGGATGTCTAAGAACATGGAGTATAAGACTATCCCCCCGTCCCAGTTTTGTTGTTTTTTTTTTTTAACAATCTGAGTGATTATGTTATTACAGACAACAAAATGAATATTAAGTAAAAGAGGGAACTTCAGAATAGATGGAAATTAAATAAGCTTGCCCAATTTTTTTTGTTTTGTTTTTAAAAGAGATATCACTGGACTCTGGAAGAAAGATCAATTATAAAAAAGTAAGCCTCAACTCCCTAATAAATTCCTCTAGGTAGATGAAACAAAGGTTACCAAGCACATAGTGATGGTACCAACTATTCTAAGAGAATCTAAAGTCATTATTTCATGTGTCATGAAAAATTTCAAACTAACCATAACTGAGAGGCAAAACAGTCCACAGAGAAAATTCCCATCAAGATCTGCAAATTGTTTTGTCATTTATTACTTAGACACTTCAAAATTCCTCCAGTTTCTCAGTCTCTCTCACTGCTCAGAATTAATTACACACTCCCTCCTTTCCTTCCACACTTCAGTTGCAATGTAATTATACATATATTTATGTCACAAGTGTATTTGTTTGTGTGTGTGTGAGAGAGAGAGAGAAATAGAGACAGAGATTGAGACTGATTAACTTATTAACTAGTTTTGAGAATTAATTCAGGTTCATACTGTGAACTATTGCATCATAATCTGAAAATAACCATGATAGTGTAAAAAGAACACAACTTCATTTCTATAAAACAGAATATCATCTGTAAATAATAATAATAAAAGAGAGACTTTCCTTAAACACCAAACTCAAAGAACAATTTGTATTACTTGTACTCCAAAAAGAGAGTCTTTCTGAAAGTCTCACTGCTGGGTTCCTTTAAATAAAATTTCCCTTGGAGCACTTAAAACATATTTACATTTCCGAAAATTCAGTTGACAAACAACGTTTCACATAAACAGCTGTTACACAAGGTAAAGCAAACTTTCACATATGTTTACCTTCAAACCATATCATTTAGATTTAAATGAACTAAAATTCTGAGTCATCATTTTCTCAAAGGGATGGTTGATTTTGGAGGGAGTGTTGCTGGAAGGGTCACAGAAATATTTAAGACAGGTGTGGCAAAGAGGAGGAGGAGAAAATGTGTCATGAAGTGGGCTGGAAAGAGAGGGGCAGGTGGAGAGGGCAGCATGAAGACTCTCACTGTTGCTTCAAACAGCTTGTTAAAAGCAAAGCTTTCCTCTCTCACCCACTGAGGTTCGTGCTGACAGTCTATGTGCTAACTACATACAGCAAACTGTGGACAGGGAACCACAGAACAAGTGACAACCCACAGCTCTTGCTCACCTAAGCTACTGGTGACTTGAGACCATAGATCATTACAGCTAGTGGAAGCAAGCAAATTGAAATCAACATACTTCCTCTTAGCCAAATGTGTTATTGCTTGATAACACATTGATTTCACAATGTGAAATCACTCTGTGATTTCACAGAGGGAGTAAGGACTGAATATTTATGTCCCTCTCCCCAGTTCATGGGCTTCCCTTGTGGCTCAGCTGGTAAAGAATCTGACAGCAATGCAGGAGACCTGGGTTTGATCCCTGGGTTGGGAAAATCCCCTGGAGAAGGGAAAGGCTACCCACTCCAGTATTCTGGTCTGGAGAATCCCATGGACTGTATAATCCCTGGGGTCGCAAAGAGTCGGACACAGTTGAGTGATTTTCACTTTCCCCAATTCATATGTTGGAAGTCCAATCTTCAACGTGATAGTATCAAGAGATGGGGCTTGGGGAGGTGATTAGGTCATGAGGGTGTAGCTAAAGAGACCAGTGAAAGTGAGGTAAAGTCACTCAGTCATGTCCAACTCTTTGCGACCCCATGGACTGTAGCCTACCAGGCTCCTCTGTCCATGGGATTTTCCAGGCAAGAGTACTGGAGTGAGTTGCCATGTCCTTCTCCAGGAGATCTTCCCGACCCAGGGATCAAACACAGGTCTCCCGCATTGTAGGCAGATGCTTTACTGTCTGAGCCACCAGAGAAGTCCAAAAGAGACCAGACTTCCACTTTTTTGCCATGTGAGCACACAGCAAGCAGACAGCCATCTGTGAACCAGGAAGCACATCAAATCTTCCAGCACATTAATGTTGGCCTCCCCAGTCTCCAGAATTAAATTGTATGAAATAAATTTCTGTTGTTTTTAAGCTGCCCAATCTATGGTAAATTGTTATAGAAGCCTGAACAGACTAAGATATCAGTGGTGGAACTATAGACCCTCGTGATTCAGCAGAGAATCTAGTAACGTCATTGAGTGTGTGCTCACTCACCTCAGTTGTGTATGACTCTTTGCAACTCCATGGACCGTAGACTGTTAGGTTCCTCTGTCCATGGAATTCTCCAGGCAAGAATACTGGAGTGGGTTGCCATTTCCTTCTCCAGGGAATCTTTCCAACCCAGGGAAGGAAACTTCATCTCCTACATCTCCTGCATTGGCAGGCAGGTTCTTTACTCCTAGGGCCACCTGGGAAGTATTAGCATTTACCAAATTATTCAAGGTAGATAACCAGAAAATTTGGTCAATGTGTAAGGCCACAACTAAATGAAAGATTCAGGTGGGAGCAGGCATATGTCAGAAGAAATATGTCTCCCTAGGCTTAGCCTAGAATTTGGGGTGAAGAAAGTATGAGTTGGAGCAGAAGGTCACATTACAATTTCAGTATGTAAACATAAGACTAATTATGAGCAAATCATAATACTGAAACATGGCATGTAAGGATCTCAAAACAAAGCCTTGAAGACATAATGGTTAAAATGTTCAGTTCACAATAAAGAAAATTACATCAGCTCTTAAGAACTGCTGTCTTGGGGAACACATAAAAGTGAACAACTTCAATGCAGTGAAAATCAATGTACCTGGTGCTATGGGTACCCAGAAGAAGCCCTATATTAATACATGTAGCTTTTGGAAGCCCTAAATCTAATCATCTAGACTTCATTTTTCAAACATAGCACCTAGCTCAGCTGGTAACGAATCCACCTGCAATGCAGGAGACCCCAGTTTGATTCCTGGATCAGGAAGAGTCTGTGGAAAAGGGATATGCTACCCACTCCAGTATTCTTGGGCTTCCCTGGTGGCTCAGATGGTAAGAATCCACCTGCAATCTTCAACGTGGGAGACCTGGGTTTGATCCCTGGGTTAGGAAGATCCCCTAGAGAAGATACCTACCTATTCTATACAGAATTTCATGGACTGTATAGTCCATGGGGTAGCAAAGAGTCAGACATGACTGAGCAACTTTCACTATCACTTTTACCTGTTTTTAAAGTTAAATCCATTGTTCATAAAGTATAATGTTAGCACTTTGGATCTTTGGATTTCAAGCCCTTCCCAAGAGGCAGATACTTTCTAGGCATCCAGGTGAGGACCCAGATTCCTGCACATTTTCCTCAGACTTGGGAGACTGAGGATTCATGGACTTAAAGATTAGGAACATTAAAGAAACAACCTATCAGTTTTTTTTCTGTTATCTGTGAGTTTGCGTCTGTTTTGCTTTGTTGGTCTATTCTGTTTTTTAGATTCCACATGCAGGAACCTTGTAATTTCAATTGTTATAAAGGTTGTAAATGAATATAATGATTAGACCTAAAGTCAGCTAGCTATGACTTGAGAAAAATCACTGCATATATAAGATCATTATGATAAGAAAGTTGTCAGGAATAGATTTAGTATCGTAGAAGTTAAAAGAAATTTAAGGTCATAATATCCCATTGTCTCATTTTACATGTGAAACCATGGGGAATCAGAGAACCAACAATTTGCCCAAAGTGACACAGCTGCCTCTCAGCAGAGTTGGACAGTCATTAAGATCATCTGACCCCTTGTCCAGCAACCTCACTGGTACACCATGATTAATCAACCACTTTCAAATATATCAAGAGCAAAATGGCAAGAAGACTTTTGCGGGTTGAAGAAGATCTAACTGGGAGGCTATTTTTCCTCTCAGCATAATCACCCTCTATTACACATTTTCTTCCTATTAGGCTATGCATACAGGAGACAGGAAGCAGATGTTCTGAGAGCAGGAGTGTGAGAAAGGCAAGCTAACACCTTCTCTTTGATGAGCTTAGAAGGACTCAAACTGCTCTCTCTAGAGTAGTTAGACAGCTGCTGAGTTGTAGCAAAGCTTTGATCCAAGAGCTTGAGGTCCCAGAGTCATGAAACCACTCCAGGAAGAAAAATGGGTGAGCTTTAAATCAAATTTGGTAATTCAAGTCTGGGTGTGAAATATATTAAAATTAGGAAAAGTGGTGAGAGATAAAAGGTTAGTGAAAAATGTACTAAATTATTTCATTAGAAAATTGCTCCAGACTACCATATTTAAACATAGTGTTTCCCATGTTCAATTGGTCTTTTTAAGGTGAATATGTATGTGTGTATGCAAGAGTGCATTTATACCTCTATGTCTATGCATTTATGTGGGCATATTTACATATATATGTATTTACTAACTAAGAGAGAGAGAGAAGGAAAATTACTTTTGGAGTTTGAACAGAAAACCTCGTCTGAAGTGAGAAAAATTTAAATCTTATGTCTCAAACACTAGTCATCCACCATTTAGTGACAGTATTTCCAAATAATAAGTTTAGCTTTTTTAAAGAGTAAAATGTATCTTTTCAAAATCATATGATTTAAAGTTATGAAATACTATATATTTTATATTTATACACACACACATATATATTATTTATAGTTACATAGAACATATGTGCTAAGTCACTTCAGTTGTGTCCAACTCTTTGTGACCCTGTGGACTGTAGCCCTCCAGTCTCCCTTGTCCATGGGATTACTATACAAGAATACTGAAGTGTCCAAGAATACTGGAGTGGGTTGCCATGCCCTCCTGCAGGGGATCTTCCTGACCCAGGGATGGAACCCCACATCTCCCTGTGTCTCTTATGTGTCCTGCATTGGCAGGTGGGTTCTTTAGCAGTAGCGCCACCTGGGAAACCCACATATAACATATATAACTATATATATTTCTTTTCACTTTGCATTACATACATAGTTATATTAACTACACATATATATGTTATAATAGTTAATATATTATTAATGTAATTATAATCATATATTCACATACTTTATAGTATAATAGCTATATACTATATGTAACTACACATATACACACAAAGTGACAAGTAAACAACATCTGCAGGTTCTGGTTCAACTTTTCATATATTATGCCAATGTAAAACATGACCTGACTTCTCAGTGGAGGACAAAATAACTGAATTGAGAGAACCATTGAACTGCAGCTATAATTGAATAGCTACTTTGAATTCAAAATTCCAGAAAGATCTCAACTCTCTACTCTTTGCAATAAGCCTATGTCAGATCATTAATATCCTGAGATAACCATATCCAGGGTAAAGTCAACATTTCTCTTCAGAGTAGCAGTGCCATAGCCATAGCATGGCATATGCTTTAGCAGCTAATTATTTTTTTACCTTTCAGGCATGGATTAAAAATCCCCTTTTACGGAAATATGAAGAGCCAGACGATAAACCTTAGAATCTCCTAAGTATCCTTTGCTAGTCTTCAAAATCAGCTCTCAGTTCTAGGTCAAAACTCCTTCCCCTAACTCCAAGGGGAAGATCCTCATCTCTAGCCTTCTGGCCCCACAAATCCCTTGAACACTCTCCCTGGCCTGATCCATCTCAGCTCTTGACATACTAAATAATGGCTTCCCAGCTTTGCCTTTTCCTAGCCCTTATTCTATCCTCTCTTTTCCTAAATGGCCAGGGACTCTTAAATCTTACATCCTCACACTTTTTAATTCTCTCTTTTCTTATAACACCTGATTGTCTTAGGCCCCTCCCCTCAGAGTCACCTGCTAAAACCAACACTCCAAATCCAGCAGATCCATCTCAACAGAAGCTGTCAAGCCATCCTCACTCTGTACAGACACTGGCCTATATTAAAGCCAACACACAATATAATCACTCTCAGCCTATCAGACAAAACTGCTCTCAATCTGTACACATTTCAGGAAGTTTGCTGTAACAGGAAAAAATTTCAAAGGCTAATAAATAGTCTCTCTCCTTGGAGACTGTCCTTAACACTCCAAGTTCAAAATAGTCATTAGCTTCAGCAAAGCAAAAAATTCATCCTTATGTTGTATTTTTAATGTCCTTACCTCTTGTCAATGCGCTACTCTGTTTACAAGCTGCAAAATGTTTGGAATCCAATGTCTGTTCTACAAATCTGCTACTTTTGGCATGGGTTTCAGTGATACCTTAAGACCACTATTGTGGACAGGAATACTCTGTGTAAGCTTACAAAGGGCCATTCTCTTAAAGGTCATGGAATTGCACTCTCTTATTTGATATATTCTCCATAACATGGATATATTTACCTCTTTCTAGGTTTAATGTAGCCAAGAAATTAAAATGTGCTATATCTCTTTACTCTGAGATGCCTACTAATCACTTTCATGTTCCATTTGGTAATGTACTGTTTATTGTCTGTCCACAGCTAGAAAGCAAGCTCCAAGGAGGGCAGAGATTTATCTTTGCCCTTTGATTCATCCCAATGGCCTATAACAGTATCTGGATCAAAATGTGTGTGCTGTGTCTAGTCACTCAGTCGTGTCTGACTCTTTGAGACTTCATGGACTGTAAACCGCCAGGCTCCTCCATCCATGGGGATTCTCCAGGCAAGAATAATGGAGTGGGTTGCCATAACCTCCTCCAGGGGATCTTCCAAACCCAGGGATCCAATCCAAGTCTCCTGCATTGCAGGTGGATTCTTTACCATCTGAGCCACCCGGGAAGCTCAAGAATACTGGAGAGGGATCAGTTGGTAAAGATTCCCTGGAGAAGGGATCAAAATGTAAGTTCAATTTATTTGTTGGATTTATTATTTTGGGGGGCTCCAAAATCACTGCAGATGGTGATTGCAGCCATGAAATTAAAAGACGCTTACTCCTTGGAAAGAAAGTTATGACCAACCTAGATAGCATATTCAAAAGCAGAGACATTACTTTGCCAACAAAGGTCCATCTAGTCAAGGCTATGGTTTTTCCAGTAGTCATGTATGGATGTGAGAGTTGGACTGTGAAGAAAGCTGAGTGCCAAGGAATCAATGCTTTTGAACTGTGGTGTTGGAGAAGACTCTTGAGAGTCCCTTGGACTGCAAGGAGATCAAACCAGTCCATTCTAAAGGAGGTTAGTCCTGGGTGTTCTTTGGAAGGAATGATGCTAAAGCTGAAACTCCAGTACTTTGGCCACCTCACGCGAAGAGTTTACTCATTAGAAAAGACCCTGATGCTGGGAGGGATTGGGGGCAAGAGAAGGGGACGACAGAGGATGAGATGGCTGGATGGCATCACCGACTCAATGGACGTGAGTCTGAGTGAACTCCAGGAGTTAGTGATGGACAGGGAGGCCTGGCGTGCTGCAATTCATGAGGTCGCAAAGAGTCGGACACGACTGAGCGACTGAACTGAACTGATTAAGTAAATTAACCTCCTGCTACAAAAACTTAACCTAAATGCTTTGGCACTTGGCATGTTGAAACAAAATACACATTTTGAATGGAGAAATACTTTGTGGGTTTGAGTGAAAAGTAAAAGGAAATCATGAACATTCCATCCTACACTAATTGTACAAATTACTCTGAGACGTAAGAAACATAACATTTTATTTCACAGTGAAGCAAGTCTGGCTCAAAACCCCAACTGAATAAGTCTTTTGAGAAGTCCAACAAAAAGTTATTTTCTTGGATTATGTTCCCTTCCATTCTTTCAAACAAGAAATCTAGAGTCACGGGACACATAAAAACGGGACAGGGATTGCAATTCTGTTTGCTGATGCTATCAGTCTATGATGAAGGAAATCACTTCCCCCATAGTTCTTCCTTCAACTCAAGCTGAGTTGACCCTCACTGAAGCACACAAGACTATAGCGTTCAGTACCCAGTCTCTATGAGCTAATCTCCATGTGAGAGTCCTGCATTCACAAAGGCATTGCTTTTCAGTGAGATCATATCTCCGCTACTAACTGAACTATAAAGCCCAGTGTCTTTCCCAGTCCTCAAGAACCCATCCAATATCCCAGAATTCTCTTCCTTCTCAAGTCCTTTCCCTTCCCCTCTTTCAAATAAAAAAAACTACTTATACTTATTTTGCCATTTCTCAATAGTGTTTGAAGGCTTATCATTATAGATGGATTGGCTTCAGTCCCTAGAAACACAAAAATATCTGATTTGCCTTTCTCAGGAGACAAAATCCAGGCTTTAGGACCTTCCTGATGGTAGTAGAGTAGGGATAGGGATTCAGTTAGGATTGGGTTCAGCTGCTTGTGACACAAACTAGAAAATAACAATGGCCCATAAGAGACCAATTTTCATTTTATCTCACTTAAAAGAAGTTGAGATAGCCTCCTTGAGTTCATAGGGAATCTTTTTATTTTAATGTTCCACCAATTCATGCATTGACTGTATGGAAGCAGGTAAAGTGTGCATACCACACATCTTATAAGATTTCCCAGGGCTACCACAACCTTTCATTACATCTTATTGGCTAGGACATAGTCACACAGTCGGACTAGTTATGGAGAAAGCTGGAAAGTATAGTCTTTGTCCCATATGGCCAGGTTGGATATTGGGGAAGGCAAGTGGGCAGTTTATACTACAGAGGCTGAATATTCATCCTGTTCTTTCATGAACTGGCAGCAGCGAAAAACAAAGCCCAAAGTTTTCTCAATAGATCATCAAGCTGTATTCAGTTCAGTTCAGTCGCTCAGTCATGTCCGACTCTTTGCGACCCCATGAACCGCAGCACGGCAGGCCTCCCTGTCCATCACCAACTCCCGGAGTTCACCAAAACTCATGTCCGTTGAGTCAGTGATGCATCCAGCCATCTCATCCTCTGTCGTCCCCTTCTCCTGCTGCCCTCAATCTTTCCCCGCGTCAGGGTCTTTTCAAATGAGTCAACTCTTCACATCAGGTGGCCAAAGTATTGGAGTTTCAGCTTCAACATCAGTCCTTCCAATGAACACCCAGGACTGATCTCCTTTAGGATGGACTGGTTAGATCTCCTTGAAGTCCAAGGGACTCTCAAGAGTCTTCTCCAACATCACAGTTCAAAAGCAAATATTATAAATAATTCATTTTTTTTCAAGTTTAAGATGCATCTCAAATCTCAATTGTCACTTGCTCCTACTTTGAATCAAGGTTAGAGTTGAATCAAGGAAAGAGATAGTCATCAGCAATTTCTTCTTAGTTGTTTTGTCATCTGATTCAGTCTCAGATGAAAATATTCACAAATGTATAATAATGAAAGAAAGCAATGAAAGAAAATAAAGCCTTATTTCAAATTTGTGAAAGTTGGACATGAGGCATTGAAGTAATAGAGTAGTTAATATTATCCTGTCTCCAACTTACCTCTCAACAAATCGTAAGCTTGAAGAATTTGCATTACTGTTTTATATTCCTCTGAATCTTCTATATATTCAGCACTCAATGTATCTTTGCTGCACTGAGTTGAAAATGGATAACAATGTAAATATTTGTAAGAACTTGAGTCATCAAGAAGTAAACACTTGACTTAAGAGGATATTCCAACCTGTTCAAACACTGGCCACACACATCCTACTTGAGGAATCCATTATGACTTTTAGAATGTTGCAGTGTGGTTGGAATTAAAATTCAGACACCATCACCTAGCTCCATAGAGAGCTATCTTCATATCATTTATGGGGATATTAAATGGTATCTCTGAGCTTTGAGAATATATAACATGGGAAACTGATCAAGTTTGGGGGTCTCAGGAAGATTCCTCAAAAGAAGGGGCATTTGATCTGAATCTGAAGGAATAAAATTATCAAGTGAAGAGGAAGAGACACCAGACAGGGAAATAGTATACATCAAAGTCCTATGGCAGGAGAAAGAAGAACTCACTCAAGGAATGAGGACAGTGTGAGTGCACATGAAAATCAAAGGGGAGAGCACTGCTAGACAAAGTTGGAGAGTTGGAGTATCCATGGGGGTTCTTTGGTTGTGAGCCACAAAAATGAACTCTGCCTTTTTCATCAAAATCAGGAGGAGGTTTTTTTGGAAATCACTAAAGAATTCACAAAGTTAAAAGACGTTCATAAGATTTTGTGCCATGAAGGACACTGGTGACCTTATGCCATTTTGGTGGATCCAGAGTGAAATGGCTTAATGGTTATCAGGAAATAGGGGAAGGAGGCAAGGAGCGCAGACTGGCTTTTGGAAAGTTTGGCCATAAATGAGGGGGTCAGAGAGAATGAGTTGGCCGCAGATGTGGATGAAGGGTCAAAGAGGATGTTTTCTACGATTAAGGAGTCCAGAGCATATTTCAATGACAATAAAAGAGGTTACGTATGCAGGAGGAAGGGATTGTATTTAGCATATATTTTCAAGAAAGAAAAGAATCGATATAATAAGTGAAAGAATTGTTCTTGGCAAGAAGGAACAGCTCCACTATTGCAAGCCAAGAGAAGAGGAAGAAGTACAGATGTAGCGAGATTCCTTTGTGGTGGTAAAAAGAGATTCCTTTGCGGTGGTAAACAGCCCCAGTTCCCTGACAGCTTCCATTTCATTTTTGAAGTAGGTCACCTTCTGAGACAGGGAAAGGTGGGAGGTGAGCAAAGAGGATTAGAAATTCTGAAGAAAGTAGAGAAGGTTTAGAAAGGCGTTGCCAGAGAATAAGGAACAGAGAGATGCCAGGTAGGGTTGAGGGCCCAACTGAGAGGCATATTCATATTCCTAAATGTTGGATGCAAGTGTGACATTGCACCCTAAAATCCTTTTGGCAAAGAACCATTTTTGTATTCTCTGTGAACACACAGTGTGTTCTTACATATTTTCCACATATTCTCATTTGTCTATTTTCAGACCTTAGTACCAAGAAAAACTATGCCTCTCTTATTACTTTGTTCTTGTTACAGGAACTCAATAACACATAAATCAATTGTTAGAAATGAGTTGCTAAATTTTCAGCACACTTAAGACGAAGTATGGGTACTTCAGTACTTAGGGCATTACCCTGATTTCATCTTCTTAATGTATTTGTGTTTTCTCTTTTCCTCCAGTTTCCTCCTTTATCGTCATATATTACTAAGTAAATATATTTTATCCACCTCAAGTTCACCTTGTGGAATGAGGGAAGATAAAATAATAAGTCAATAGTATAACCAAAATTTTAAAATATGGTAATTATTATAAACTTAGATATGGAAGTGCATATATAAAAATAAATATGTAGATACATAGATAAACACATAACAAGGTTTGCTACCAATTCCTATGGAAACAAGAAATATAAAACTTAGCTAAGGGGCTTCCCTGTTGGCTCAGTGGTAAAGAATCTGCCTGCCACTGCAAGAGACACAGGTTTGATCCCACATGGCACAGAGCAACTAAGCCTGTGTGCCACAACTACCAAGTCTGTGCTCTAGAGCCTGGGAGCCACAACTACTGAAGCCCATGCATCCTAGGGCCTGTGCTGTGCAACAGAGAAGCCACCACAAGGAGAAGTCTCTGCACCGAAACAAGGAGTTGCCCCCACTTACTACAAGTAGAAAAAAGCCCATGCAGCAAGGAAGACCCAGCACAGCCAAAACAAATCTAATGTAAAAAATAAAACCTAGCTAAGTTTCTACTCAGAGATAGATAGTAAATCTATCATTTTTCAGAAAAGGAAAACATATTTACCTACTTATTGGTTTAACATTTTCCATAAAACTAAAATATTTTTACTAATTTCCTTTAAACACTGAGCAAGAAAAACCCTAATCCAAAGTAAATTTATAAAATGAAAAATTTAGGTAAGATGAAATGGATCTTTGTCTGTTAAGAATAGTTTCTTGTTCCTGTTACCAAAAAGCAAGTCTGTGTGCCCAAGGCACAGCGAGGCCAAACAATATCAAAACATCAGAGTGTGAAACAGAGACAGGTTTATTGAGAGCCCTGCAAGGAGACAGGCAGCTCATACCTTAAAAACCCCCAAATTCCCGAAAGCTGTCAGCAAAGCCCTTTCCTAAGAAAAGTGAGGGAGGGGCGTGGTTGTTGCAAACTTCTTGGTGTTGGACCCTTTGCTCAAGGGGTTGGGTCATAGTCAGGTAATGATGTTCCCGAGACCCGAGATACAACTTTCTCCCTCTGAGGTCCTGGTTCTAGCTAAGAGAAGGCTGATCTCAGCTGGAAGCTCCCTCAGGGCCAAGTCCCCCAAATCTGCCCAGCCGACATCGCTGAGGGAGCCAGGCACCCAGGACCCAGCTGGCCTTCAGGCTCCTCAGGCTGCCAGGACAGCAGGGACCAGGTCCCACAGGCTGCATCCCAGGCAGATGGCCACTAGCCATTAGGTCGCAGAGACAGGGATGAGGGGGAGCTGCTGCTAAGTCACTTCAGTCGTGCCCGATGCTATACGACCCCAGAGACGGCAGCCCACCAGGATCCCTCGTCCCTGGGATTCTCCAGGCAAGAACACTGGAGTGGGTTGCCATTTCCTTCTCCAATGCATGAAAGTGAAAAGTGAAAGTGAAGTCGCTCAGTCTTGTCCAACTCCTAGCGACCCCATGGACTGCATTCACCGCCAATCCAAGGTCTGAGCCTAGTCAGTGGGAGGCCACGGCGAGAGCTCTGGAGCCCTGCAGGACACAGCGCCCAGCCTGTTCACCGGCGAGTCCGAGGACGAGTGAGCTGGAAGTCCGTGGGGAGAAGAGAGGGCTCCGCCTTTTTCACTCTCAGCCTGAAGACTACCACTCCAGGGACCTTTGTTGAATGGAACCACTTACGGTCACTTATCAACAGCTCGATGTGGGCGGACCTCACTGTAGCATCCTCCAATGGCTGAGCAGGATCACTAACGGTTGCTCATTGACAGTTGATTGCTTGGGGGAGGGGCCCAGACTGAAGGCTGAGCAGGACCACTAACTGTCTGGGGTAACTGTTGCCTGGTAACAAGGTTGGGGGATAGCACACAGATTCAGCCAAGTGCTAAGGGCTGCACTCAGCAGGGCTATATTACAATTACATTTACGGAAATTAAAATGGATCTTTGTCTCTTTGTGTGTGCGTGCTACGTTGCTTCAGTCATGTCTGACTCTTTGTGACCTCAGTGTCATCCAACTGAAATGTTATGGTGTATTTTTTTGTAGCAGCTGTTACTCTAACCAACACAAAAATTAAATGCCTCTTGTAAATAAATACATAAACATAATCACAAATCTTTTCCTAACAGAGCTACAATTTAAAACAAGATATGAGAGAATAGCGCTCCAGGGCAGACGTTAAGACATTTCCTGAACAAGCAGCATCATATACGATTATCACTATCTGATAACTCCAAACAAAGGCATTGTTATAGAAAAATGGTTCTCTGTTTTTTCCCCCACACAGCTAAGAACTAGAAAATAACCCCAGATATAATTGTGGGTCTCAAAAACGTGACCAACAGGTAACAATGACTCCTCAAGAAGAGAAACACAGCCTGCTCCCCACAACAGCCAATTTGAGACTCCTATCCTAAGCCCAACTGTATTTTTCCTTATCTTTTCTAATATCCCCAAACTTCCAGAAAATTACATTAGAGCAATTTTGTTTCAACATACTATAGGCAGCTTTATTTTGGCCTATATCTACCTGCTTAAATTTATCAGAAAGGGGTAATTTTTTGGATATACATCCATTCAACAATCATAACTTTCCTCCCTTTACTTGCCTGCTTTGCATTTCTTCTCTTTTCATTTCAAACTATTTTTCTTAAGCCAAGACTATTTTCCCTCCTTGGCCATACCCAGTGGCATGTGGGATCTTAGTTCCCTAACCCCCTTCATCAGAAGTATGGAGTCTTAACCAATGGACCACCAGTGAAGTCCCACTATAAGAACCCTTTAACTCTCTTCCTCTCAATAGAAAATAACTTAGCATCTGGTCTTACTAATTTACTAGACTTTCCTCCAACCTCTGAACTTCAAGGAATCATATAAAAATATTATTGAATTCTTGAAGTGACACTGTAAGGAGAGGACACTGATTAGACCGAGTCTTTCTTTCCTAAACTTGTATTTTAGACACATTTGACCAGTTTTCAAACAGATAAAAAATGGTTTCCTCACATTAAGCCATAAAAACTTTAGGTCAAATGGAATTCTTATTCATTTGAAAAAGGATTGGACCAATGTAAGAATTCAGGATGAGGTGCAAGTATAGGCTTGCTTGCTAATTATTCCCTGTAATGGTTTTTTGGTGGGTTTTTTTTTTCCCCCTTCATGTAAAGATTTAAGACACAGCTTCATACATTTAGGGACATATTACTCCATTTACAGGAAATTCCCGGATGTTCTATATTTAAAAGCTAGCAGGACATCATAAAGGACTTAACAGCTCATATATGAAATAACCTATTCACATTATTTCCTGGGAACGAAAAGGGTGGCATCGATACGAGAAGCAAACACTGCTAACTGTTCTTAGGCGTCCTTTCATTTCCATGGTACAGTGACAGCAGCTCTCCTCTGTTTCCCTCTGCTTAGTAATCGTACTGAGTATCTACTACATGAAAGGCCACAGAAATTCAAGCATGAGTAAGTCATGTTTGCACCCTCCAAGGGGCTTGTGGTCCAGGGTAAGAGGCACAATAAAAGGAATGAGATTTGGGATGATGAAAAAGTTCTGGAAATGGATAGTGGTGGTGCCTTCATGACAGCATGAATATACTTCTTGCCACTGAGCTGTGCACTTAAAAATAGTTAAGATGCTGAATTTCATGTTATATATGAGCCACCAGGGAAGCCCATATTTCACCACAAAAAGAGCGGGAATAGGCACTCCCTCTTTCCCTTTTCTTCAGAGGAAGAATCCATCAAGAGAAACCAACTGGTAACAGCACCTTCTTTGAGCAAGAGAGGGGCAGGAAAACTAGTGCGTGGGTCCTTCCCTCTGGGCTGTTCTCAGGCCCCAGCAAATGTACTGCAGCACCATCTTGGGTCACATATTGTTCCTGGATGGCAAAGCTGGGGTCAGAACAGGGGGGAAATCTCTTTCCAGGAGGTGTACACAACTATGTTGCCCCTGAGGAAAATGAATTCATGGTTTTGAAAGGTGAGCTCCCCTTCAGAGGGTGACCCAGTAAAGGCAGCCGCTGGGCTCCTGCCCTCACAGCAGGTGGGGCCCAATCCCAGGGGGCCCCGTGCTCAGGAGAGGGCCCCTGTGTTTGGCTTAGTGCTTTGTCATCACCATTTTTTTAATTCTTAAGAATTTTTTTCAACCAAAGGTCCCATATTATCCTTTTACACTAGTCCTACAGAAATGGGAGGACACAGCCCCTTTTCCTTTCCTCGAGAGCCTGTGTGAAGGGCAGAGAAGGGCAAAGCTCAAGAGAAAACAGTGAGACATTTCTCACATTGTGAGAAGCCAAGAACACAGAGGGAGAAATCTACCTGGGAAAGGAGTAAAGTTGTCCTCAGAGACCAAAGGATGGGGTTGCATAACAACATACACACGTTTGTGCGTGCACACACGTGTACAGTGGAGTATGGAGCCAGTTAGAGGTGCATACAGGATACACAGGCCATAAGTTTGAAATTCCTTCTTTTGGGGGAGTATGTGGCAACTTCTGAGTTCAGTAGAAATTATACCTCTATAAAGTCTTAGAATATTCAACCCTTCAAAAAAGAACTCTATATACTGATATTAGAGTGGGTCACATGGGGCTAGTGGAGATTGACAGGACGAAGGCTGAGATAGGCACGGTGGCTATGTTCCTTCCCTTCTGAGCACAAATGCACAATGGCATTGGTGCCAACTTCTCAGTCACCTCATACCCCAGGTTTGCAGGAGGCTTTCTGAAATGACAGCGTCTCCCACCATGTAGAAAGCACCCAAGAAACTCCGAACTTCATGACACACATTTGTAGTGAAAAATTGCCTTTAAGAATGAAGGACCTTTAATGTTGTGTTGAAAAATAGATTATGTCATTATTACATAATCCTTATCTCTTTCTGTACTGCTTGAAATTTTTATCATGGATATATATAGCTTATTGAGGAATGTCAATTCATGAGGATGTAAACCTGATTTTCTTTTTGCCAGTAACTATTCCTAGATATCTTAAATAAGTAATGCCTTCCTTAATATCATCTTGACCCAATTCTGTAAGTTTTTAGACATTCTGACTTATAAAAGCAGTGTCCTTTCATTTCCCAAGACTCAGTTTGACTTATTTAAAATGTCAGTGTTACACTGATTCTAATATTGTCTCTCTTACCCACCCCAACACCAAGCACAGGTCACAGCTCTGACTTGACTGGCCTCAAGTGGACAGAGGGCTGGACGGTCTGACTTTTCCCATCTCTCCTCTCCCCTTCTTCCACCCACTGCTGCTTCCTTCCCTGTGAGAGTGGGGCTGAGACAGGAGGAAGAGAACACGAATAGCCCCCTGACTGGGCCAGGTCGCAGTCCTGCCTGATGTTGGTGGTAGTTGCTCTTCTGCTCATTGCATATGCTCTCCAGGAGTCTGGTGTGGACAGACGGTGGCTCCACCATGTTCCCCAGGTAAAAGCTCGCCCCCCCACCTCATTGTCCCTAATTCTCTGGCAAAGCAGACATCCAGAAAAGGAATAATAAGGGCAGTCGCTCTTTTCATAGGTTTCGTACATGCATGCAGGCATGCCAAGTTGCTTCAGTCATGTCCAACTCTTTGTGGCCCCATGAACTGTTGTCCACCAGGCTCCTCTTCCATGGGATTCTCCAGGCAAGAATACTGGAGTGGGTTGCCATGCCCTCCTTATTGGCTTTCTTTAAAAGCAAAAGACAAACAGGAATTCTTTTGTTATTTCCACTTGACCTTTGGAAAAGAAGCATGTCCTCCATAAAAATGTGAGTGGGGGGTAACCTGTCTTCTCCTTGTGTTGGCTGTGTGGAGGGAGGGTGGGTGCTGCTGAGCTGGTTTCTGAATTTGTTTCTATCTTAATGCTGAGGGGAGGTAGCTGAGCCATCTATCAGCTTTGTTCTGAATCAAGAAAGTGAGATTTAGCCATCATTCTGGGAAGACCCGGAGTTTGTCTGTTGTAACTGTATTAGCTTTATTAAAAATGAAATAAACACATAGTAATATATGATCTGTGCAGTGACATTGCAGGAATACATAAAGAACAATTTCATAACACGGTGGAGGGGCTTCACTGAGACTCTGAGAGGAAGGATTAAGGAAAATTTGCTAGTGCAGAGAATGTCCAACTTATCCTGCTGGAAATGTAGAGGAAGAGCAAGGCTTCTCAACCCTGGCATTACTGACATTGAGGCCAGATAATTCTTCACTGTGGGAGGCTTTCATGCATCCCTGATCCCTTCCCACTAGATGACAGTAGAATCTCTCTCCAAGTTATGACAACCAAAAATGCCTCCAGACGTTGCCAACTATCTCCCAGCAGAGCAAAACTGCCTCTGACTGAAAACCACTGGGGTAGATTACTACAGGCAGATGGGAAATCATGATCAAAGGCCTGAAGTGTGACACAGCATGACATTTTTTAATCTTACGCATAGTTCCAAATTACTACAGTGTTAGGGCAATACTGGGAATGCCTGGAGGAGGGAATGGAGACGCACAGGAGACTGATAACAGAGGGTCTGAGAGCACATGCAGAGGTAAAGGAATGTCATCCTTTTGGGTAAGTCTCAGAAAAGAAAATGACATACAGGCTTTGAGTTCCAGTTTGATAGTAAGAGGACATGGAGAGAATAAGACTTCAGGCAGTTGGATCACTCAGGAGCTGTGTAAAAAGTCAAGACACACGATGAGGCCAAGCACCTGCAAAGGAGGAGCAGGTTGATATGTGTGCAGGAGACCTGGGTGGATGGCCCTGAAGCTGATGACAAGAGCATAAAGAAGGATAGGTGATCACACTCTATGGCTGAGAAGGAGAAACAAGTGTGCACGTACTGACTTGTGGGTGCCTTTTTTTTCCCCTTTTGTTGGTAAATTTAAGATCTTAGCCTACGGAAATGTATTTCATCTTGATTGTTTTCTGGATTTTTCAAGGATGAAGTATTTTGATTTCAACCAACAAAGATGTTATATTTTGATCCCTGCTGCTTTATGTAGTTTCAACACTCGAAGCATCACAAACAACACAGTAGTGTTTTGTTAACACTTTAGAATCCCACATTTCAAATGCCATTGTGCCATTACTCCAACATTGGCCAAACTATCAGCGAAAAGTTATCATTTTAAAATTTTTGTTTATTCATTTTTGGCTGTGCTGGGGCTTCTTTGCTGCACAAGCTTTTCTCTAGTTGCAGCAAGTGGGGGCTACTCTTTAGTGGCAGCATGCAGGCCTCTCACAGTAGTAGCTTCTCTTGTTGCAGAGCACAGAATCTAGGGTACGTAGGCTTCAAGAGTTGTAGCCCATGAGCTCTAGAGTACAGGCTCAATTGTTTGGGCACACAGGCCTAGTTGCTCCATGGCATATGGGATCTTCCTGGATCAGGGACCAAACCAATGTCTCCTGAATTAACAGGTGGATTCTTTATCACTGAGCCACCAGGGAACACCAAGTTATCATAGTGTTGATTTTACATCTGGCAAACTTTAGAGAGGTCAAGGTACTATAAGGAGAAGAAGAGAGAGCCTAATCAAGAATTTGATACAAATGACTTTGTCCCAGGTTGGCACTTTTTTTTTTTTTAAAGAGAACATGGATGTCACTTAGCTTTAATGCAGTATGAATAAACTCCAATGGTAACGTTTCTGAAAAACTATGTAACAACAGTATATATACAAACACAAAGCAGTTTTTGTTGTAAAATTGATAAGCAAACATCATCAGCATTTTTAATGTACTATATGGAGTGATTCTTTTTAAAAGGAGATTCAGTTCAGTTCAGTCACTCAGTCATGTCCGACTCTTTGTGACCCCATGAATTGCAGCACATCAGGCCTCCCTGTACATCATCATCTCCCAGAGTTCATTCAAACTCACGACCATCGAGTCGGTGATGCCATCCAGCCATCTCATCCTCTGTCATCCCCTTCTCCTCCTGCCCCCAATCTCTCCCAGCATCAGAGTCTTCTCCAATGAGTCAACTCTTCACATGAGGTGGCCAAAGTACTGGAGTTTCAGCTTTCAGCTCCTAAATAAACTTTTCATGGTAAGCAACCCAGAAAGTAAACTTTATTAACCTCTTTTGCTCTTTTTCTCAGTGGTCCAGATCATTTAAACTGATAAGCAGCAGCTGAACTACACAAAAAGTTCTTGACAAACAGTAGCTAAGGGAGGGCAGGAAAGGGGCAAAATTCAACTCTGGTGACATAAACCTTGATGCAAATCCAAAGACTAGCATATGTGGTAGCAAAAGTGCCCCCAAATGACATAGAAAGGCATTTGCCCAATCTCGTAAGTATATTTTTTGAATTTAATGTTACAAGAATGTGAAAAGGATTCCATTTCCTGCTTGATACATTCTTTCCCAGTTTCTTGCAAGTCCAAATGAAGATTTAGAGACTCTTCATATAACACATAATGATGGGAAGGGAAGAAGGAAAATAAGGAAGTGAGGTAAGGAAGGGAAAAGGAGGTTAAGAGCAATTTGCATTTCTCTTATGTTCTTTGCATATGTAACAACCATAATCAATATCACTACTGATTTGGTTTCAAGCAAGCCTTTGACTGTGTGGATCACAATAAACTGTGGAAAATTCTGAAAGAGATGGAAATACCAGACCACCTGACCTGCCTCTTGAGAAATCTGTATGCAAGTCAGGAGGCAACAGTTAGAACTGGACATGGAGCAACAGACTGGTTCCAAATAGGAAAAGGAGTACATCAAGGCTGTATATTGTCACCCTGCTCATTTAACTTATATGCTGAGTACATCATGAGAAATGCTGGGCTGGAAGAAGCACAAGCTGGAATCAAGATTTCCGGGAGAAATAGCAATAACCTCAGATATGCAGATAACACCATCCTTATGGCAGAAAGTGAAGAACTAAAGAGGCTCTTGATGAAAGTGAAAGAGGAGAATGAAAAAGTTGGCTTAAAGCTCAACATTCACAAAACAAATATCATAGCATCTGGGCCCATCACTTCATGGCAAATAGATGGGGAAACAATGGAAACAGTAAGAGACTTTATTTTGGGGGGCTCTAAAATCACTGCAGATGGTGATTGCAGCAATGAAATTTAAAAAAATGCTTACTCCTTGGAAAGTTATGACTAAACTAAACAGCATATTAAAAAGCAGAGACGTTAGTTTGTCAACAAAGGTCTATCTAGTCAAGGCTATTGTTTTTCCAGTAGTCATGTATGGATGTGAGAGTTGGACTATAAAGAAAGCTGAGTGCCAAAGAATTGATGCCTTTGAACTGTGGTGCTGGAGAAGACTCTTGAGAGCCCTTTGGACTGCAAGGAGATCCAACTGGTCCATCCTAAAGGAGATCAGTCCTGGGTATTCACTGGAAGGACTGATGTTGAAGCTGAAACTCCAATACTTTGGCCACCTGATGCAAAGAACTGACTCATTTGAAAAGACCCTGATGCTGGGAAAGATTGAAGGCAGGAGGAGAAGGGGATGACAGAGGATGAGATGGTTGGATGGCATCACCGACTCAATGGACATGAGTTTGGGTAAACTCTGAGAGTTGGTGAAGACAGGGAGGCCTGGCGTGCTGCAGTCCATGGGGTTGCAGAGTCGGACATGACTGAGCAACTGAGCTAAACTGAACTGAAGGCTGGTGTCAGCACTAAGAAGCTGATTTTAAGGTTAAAATATTTATAGGGCAGGATAAGGGTGTCCACATTCCTTAGGCATCCCTTGGTTAATGGCAACTGCATTTCATTCTTGGAAGTCAATACAAATTGTTTTACTCCTCTACAAAACATAATCTTTGTCAGTCAAACCAATCTGTGAGAAAAGGCTGTACTGACATTTGATTTGACTGCTTTGGAAATACTGCTAGAGCAGAGTCACTCAAAGAATAGCCCATGAACAGCAGCATCAATATCATCCAGAAGTCTGTTAGAAATTCTGAGTAACAAGCTCTACCCTAGGTTTACTGAATAAATCAGAATCTGCATTTTAATAAGATATTTAAGTGAAGTTAATGGTTGATGCACTGCCCTTAAAACCAAGTTGCTGATCTGTAAGCTGTCTATGCCTTCTTCACTACTAGATAAGTACAGAAACTGGATGCAAGCATTTAAAGCTTTCATAGTCATTTGACACTTAACATATGGCCACATCCAAGGAGCAGTGGACTTGTGTCCTTCAAAATGAATGAGCCAGTGTGGGGTTTCAGCACTTGTGTGGTGGGCTGCAGATGGTGCAAGCTGCTACCAGTCATGGACAGCAGATGCCAACATCATCATGATGAATTTTTTAAAAATAAAAACTAGTTCTTCATCACAAAATCTGAGAAACACTACTCCAGAGCAAAGGTCAACGAGCTTTTTCTACACAAGGCTAGATGGTTAATACCTTAAGCCCTGTAGGTTACAAAGTCTCTGTAGCAACTACTTAACTGTCATTTTAAAGCAAAAACAGCAACAGAGGATGAGAAAGGAAATGAGCATGGCTGTGTTCCAATAAAACTTTATTTTCAGAACAGTGGAGGGCAGATTAGGCCAACAGGCTATCCTATGCCAACTCCTGTTCCAAAGGATGACTGTTGGCCAAGTATGATGCTACCAGAAGATTATGCTGAATCCACTTGGTGCTATATAACCGTCACTTTTAAGAACCAAGACGATGAAACAAATGGCCATGGCCCACTACTTTTATCAGTGGTTTACCCTACCTGCAGTGGCCACAGAAACAACCTGCTCTCTGCCTTTTGTTCTATAATAGTGGGAAATCCATGAGGACAAAGACAAACATATCTGGATAACCCTCAGCTGCTACCACAGCAAAACAAAAGGATCAAAAGGAAACATTCAGGGGGCAGTCCCAAGATGGCAGAGGAATAGGATAGGAGGCCACTTTCTCCCCCACAAATTCATCAAAAACTCATTTGAATGCTGAGCAACTTCCACAAAACAACCTCCAGATGCTGGCAGAGGACATCAGGCCCCCCGAAAGTCAGCCTATTCTCTTCAAAAGGAGGTAGGACAAAATATAGAAGACAAAAAGAGAGACAAAAGAGTTAGGGATGGGGACCTGTCCTGGGAGGAAGTCGTGAAGGAGGAAAATTTTCCAAACAGTAGGAAACCCTCTCACAGGCGGGTCTGTGGGGAGTTTTGGAATCTCAGAGGGTAACATGACAAGGAGGAAAAAAAAAAACCAAACACCACCACCACCTAACTGCAACTGCCAGTGGAGAAGTAGCCCAGATGCTCGCATCCATCACCAGCGAGGGGGACTGGACAGTGAGGCGTGGGTGGCATCATTGGTCCTTAGGGTATAGGCTCCCAGTTGCTAACCACGTCTTCCTGGGATCCTGTATAGTTGATATCTGCCAGGAGGGTCACAGCCTGAGATCAGCTCCCCAGAGGAGACACATGGCACACCTGAGACGGTGCTTTCGAGGCGTACCCAGGAAACCAAGCGGCTGGGACTGCAGAGGTGATTAAGATGCACAGCCCACTTGGGACAGTGCACTCACCAAGCACCTGGTCGCCTGAGGTTCTCGGACCTGGGAAGGGCACAAAATGCATGCCCAACCAAGTCCGTGCCCTTGCGGAGTACCTGATAACCTGAACCTGAGAGGCTTAGACCTGGGAAGTGAATGAAACCGCAGGGCCCTCTTTGGACAGTGCCCAGCAGCGCACCCTGGAGCCTGAGCAGTGTAAACCCAGAAAGCACACGCCACTGTGAGCTGGGGCAAACCCAGTGTGGTCCATACACTGTGAGCACTCCCCACACATACCAGTGATATTCGTTTGCAGTATTCCTCCCTCACCACAACACAACTGAACAAGAGAGCCTAAATAAGTGACCACGTTCGCCCCCTTGTGTCAGGGCGGAAATTAAACACCGAAGAGACTTGCAAACAGAGGAAATCAAAATAAAGAAAGAAGAGGGAACCGCTCTGGAATTGACACGTGCAACAGATTAAAACCCTTTAGTTAACACTGACTAAGCATCGGAGGGGGCTTATAGATACTGAGAACAAGTACAAGCTGGAACAAGCAACTATCTGAAACTGAACTGACCCCACAGTGCCCACAGCAGCTCCAGAGAAATTCCTAGATTTATTTTTATTATTATCACTTTTTAATTTTTTAAGTTATTACTCCTTTAATTTTCATTTTTATAACCTACTATTACCTTGCAAAAAAAGACCCTATTTTTAAAGCAAATTTCATATATATATATATATTTTATAATTTTTGTGATTGATTTTGTATTGTATTTTTGAGAGTCTAACCTCTACTCTAGATTTTTAATCTTTGCTTTTTGGTATTTGTTATCAATTTTGTACCTTTAGGAATCTAATCTTCAGTATCCATTTTCACTTAGGGATGTGATTACTGGCTTGATTGCTCTCCCTCCTTTTGACTCTCCCTTTTCTCCACCAGGTCACCTCTATCTCCTCCCTCCCCCTTCTCTTCTCCACTTAACTCTGTGAACCTCTCTGGGTGTTCCAGGCTGTGGAGAACACTTAGGGAACTGATTATCGGCTAGATCTGTCTTTCTCCTTTTGACTCCCCCTCTTCTCCTCCTGGTCACCTCTATCTGCTTCCTCCCTCTTCTCTTCTCTATGCAATTCCGTGAACCTCTCTGAGTGTTCCAGACTGTGGTGAGAACATAGGGAATTGATTACTGGCTAGACTGGTCTCTCCCCTTTTGACTCCCTGCTCTTCTCCTCCTGGTCACCTCTATCTTCCTCACCCCTCTTCTCTTCTCTAGGTAACTCTGTGAATCTCTCTGGGTGTTGCAGACTGTGGAGAGCACATAGGGAATTGATTACTGGCTAGATTGCTCTCTCCCTTTTTGACTCTCCCTCTTGTCCTCCTGGTCACCTCTATCTCCCTCCTCCTCTTCTCTTCTCATGTAACTCTGTGAACCTCTTTGGGTGTCCCTCGCTGTGGAGAACTGTTTCACCATTAACCTAGATGTTTTTATCATCTGTGCTGTATGGATGGAGAAGTCTTGAGGCTACTGTAAGAATAAGACTGAAAGCCAGAGGCAGGAGGCTTAACTCCAAAACTTGAGAACGTCAGAAAACTCCTGATTCCAGGGAACAGTAATAAACAAGAGATCATCCAAAAGCCTCCAAACCTACACTGAAATCAAGCTCCACCCAAGAGCCAACAAGTTCCAGAGCAAGACATACCATGCTAATTCTCCAGCAAAGCAGAAACACAGCCCTGAGCATTAAAAGACAGGCTGCTCAAAGCCATACCAAACACACAGACAACCCAAAACTCACTATTGGACACTTCACTGCACTCCAGAGAGAAGAAATCCAGCTCCACCCACCAGAACACAGGCGCAAGCTTCCCTAACCAGGAAACCTTGACAAGCCACTAGTCCACCCCACCCACAGGGAGCAGGCTCCACAATAAAGAGGAACCACAAACTTCCAACCTACAGAAAGGGCACACCAAACACAGCAATCTAAACAAAATGAAAAGGCAGAGAAATTTTCTGCAGGTAAAGGAACATGATAAATGCCCACCAAACCAAACAAAAGAGGAGGAGACAGGGAGTCTACCTGAAAAAGAATTCAGAATAATGATAGTAAAGATGATCCAAAATCTTGGAAACAAAATGGAGTTACAGATAAATAGATTAGAGACAAGGATTTAGAAGATGCAAGAAATGTTCAACAAGGACATAGAAGAAATAAAGAAGAGTCAATCAATAATGAATAATGCAATAACTGGGATCAAAAGCACTCTGGAGGGAAACAACAGTAGAATAACTGAGACAGAAGATAGGATAAGTAAAGTGGAAGATAAAATGGTGGAAATAAATGAAGCAGAGAGGAAAAAAGAAAAAATAATTAGAAGAAATGAGGACAGCATCAGAGACCTCTGGGACAATGTTAAACGCCCCAACATTCAAATCATAGGAGTCCTAGAAGAAGAAGACAAAAAGAAAGGGCATGAGAAAATATTTGAGGAGATAGTAGTTGAAAACTTCCCTAAAATGGGGAAGGAAATAGCCACCCAAATCCACGAAACCCAGAGAGTCACAAACAGGATAAACCTAAGGTTAAACACCCCAAGATACATGTTGATCAAACTAATCAAGATCAAACACAAAAAGGAAACATTAAAAGCAGTGAGGCAAAATCAACAAATAACACACAAGGGATCTCCATAAGGATAACAGCTGATCTTTCAATAGAAACTTTTCAGGCCAGAAGAGAATGGCAAGACATACTTAAAATGATGAAAGAGAAACACCTACAACCCAAATTACTGTACCCAGCAAGGCTCTCATTCAATTATGGAGAAATCTAAAGCTTTACAAACAAAAACTGAGAATTCAGCACCACAAAACCAGCTCTTCAACAAATGCTAAAGGATCGTCTCTAGACAGGAAACAAAAAAGGTTTATAAACTCAAACCCAAAACAACAAAGCAAATGGCAACAGGATCATGCTGCTGCTGCTGCTGCTAAGTCGCTTCAGTCGTGTACGACCCTGTGCGACCCCATAGACGGCAGCCCAGCAGGCTCCCCCGTCCCTGGGATTCTCCAGGCAAGAACACTGGAATGGGTTGCCATTTCCTTCTCCAATGCATGAAAGTGAAGCTGCTCAGTTGTGCCGACTCTTAGCGACCCCATGGACTGCAGCCTACCAAGCTCCTCCATCCATGGGATTTGCGAGGCAAGAGTACTGGAGTGGGTTACCATTGCCTTCTCTGCAATGGGATCATACTTATCAGTAATTACCTTAAATGTAAATGGGTTGTTTGCCCCAACCAAAAGACAAAGACTGTCTGAATGGATACAAAAACAAGACCTCTATATATGCTGTCTACAAGAGACCCACCTCAAACCAAGGGACACATTAAACTGAAAGTGAAGGGCTGGAAAAAGATATTTCATGCAAATGGAGACCAAAAGGAAGCAGGAGTAGCAATACTCATATCAGATAAAATAGACTTTGAAATAAAGTGAAAAGATCAAAGAAGGACACTATATAATGATCAAAGGATCAATCCAAGAAGAGGATGTAACAGTTATAAATATATATGCACCCAACATAGGAGCACCACAATATGTAAGGCAAATGGTAACAAGTATGAAAGGGGAAATTAATAGTAACACAATAATAGTGGGAAACTTTTAATATCCCATTCACACCTATGAATAGGTCAACCAAAAAGCAAGGAAACACAAATTTTAAATGATACAATGGACCAGCTAGACCTAATTGATATCTATAAGACATATCACCCCAACACAATGAATTTCACCTTTTTCCAAGTGCACACGGAACATTCTCCAGGATATATCACATCCAGGGCCATAAATCTAGCCTTAGTAAATTCAAAACCCTGAAATCATTTCAAGCATCTTTTATGATCACAGTGCAGTAAAGATTAGATGTCAACTACAGGGAAAAAAAAAACTATTAAAACTACAAACATATAGAGGCTAATAACTCGTTTCTGAATAAACAACAAGTCATGGAAGAAATCAAAAAAGAAATCAAAATATGCATAGAAACAAATGAAAATGAAAACATAACAACCCAAAACCAATGGGATTCAGTAAAAGAAGTGCTAAGGGGAAGGTTCATAGCGCTACAAGCTTACCTCAAGAAACAAGAGAAAAATCAAATAAATAACCTAACTTTGCACCTAAAGCAACTAGAAAAAGAAGAAACGAAGAACCCCAGGGTGACCAGAAGGAAAGAAATCACAAAAATTAGGGCAGAAATAAATGAAAAAGAAACAAAGGAGATGATAGCAAAAATCAGCAAAACTAAAAGCTGGTTCTTTGAGAAGATAAATAAAATAGACAAACCATTAGCCAGACTCACCAAGAAAAAAAAGGGAGAAGAATCAAATCAACAAAATTAGAAATGAAAATTGAGAAATCACGACAGACAAGACAGAAATACAAAGGATCATAACAGACTACTATCAGCAATTAAATACCAATAAAATGGACAACTTGGAAGAAATGAGTAAATTCTTAGAATAGCATAACCTTCCAAACCTGAACCAGGAAGAAAGAGAAAACCTTAACAGACCCATCACAAGCATGGAAATAGAAACTAATCAAAAATCTTCCAACAAACAAAAGCCCAGGACCAGATGACTTCACAGGTGAATTCTACCAAAAATTTAGAGAAGAGCTAACACCTATCATACTCAAACTCTTCCAGAAAATTGCCAAGGAAGATAAACTCCCAAACTCATTCTATGAGGCCACCATTACCATAATAACAAAACCAGACAAAGACACCACAGAAAAAGAAAAATATAGGCCAATATCACTGATAAACATACATGTAAAAATCCCCAACAAAATTCTAGCAAACAGAATCCAGCAAAATATTTAAAAGATTATACCTCATGACCAAGTGAGCTTTATTCCAGGGATGCAAGGATTATTCAATATTTGCAAATCAGTCAATGTGATACACCACATTAACAAACTGAAAGATAAAAACCATATGATTATCTCAATAGATGAAAACAAAGCCTTTGACAAAATTCAACATCCATTTATGATAAAAACCCTCCAGAAAGCAGGCAAAGAAGGAACATACCTCAACATAATAAAAGCCATATATAGTAAACCCAGAGAAAACATTTTCCTCAATGGCAAAATATTGAAAGCATTTCCCCTAAAGTCAGGAACAAGACAAGGGTGCCCACTCTCACCACTACTATTCAACATAGTTTTGGAAGTTTTAGCCACAGCAATCAGAGAAGAAAGAAAGGAATCCAGAATGGAAAAAAAAGAAGTAAAACTTTCACTGCTTGCAGATGACATGATCCTCTACATAGAAAACCTTAAAGACTCCACCAGAAAATTACTAGAGCTAATCAATGAATATAGTAAAGTTGCAGGATATAAAATTAATACACAGAAATCCCTTGCATTCCTACACACTAACAATGAGAAAACAGAAAGAGAAATTAAGGAAACAATCCCATTAACCATTGCAATGAAAAGACTAAAATACTTAGGAATAAATCTACCTAAAGAAACAAAGGACCTATATAGAAAACTATAAAGCACTGATGAAAGAAATAAAAAATGACATAAATAGAGAAATATACCATGTTCATGGATCGGAAGAATCAATATAGTGAAAATGAGTATAATACTCAGGGCAATCTATAGATTCAATGTAATCCCTATCAAGCTACCAACAGAATTTTTCACAGAACTAGAACAAATAACTTCACAATTTGTACGGAAATATAAAAAACCTAGAATAGCCAAAGCAATCTTGAGAAAGAAGAATGGAACTGGAGGAATCAACCTGCCTGACTTCAGACTATACGACAAAGCTATAGTCATCAAGACAGTATGGTACTGGCACAAAGACAGAAATATAGATCTATGGAACAAAATAGAAGCCCAGAAATACCTATGGACACCTTATCTTTGACAAAGGATGCAAAAATATACAAGGAAGAAAAGACAATCTCTTTAACCAGTGGTGCTGGAAAAACTGGTCAATCACCTGTAAAAAATGAAACTAGAACACTTTTTAACACCATACACAAAAATAAACTCAAAATGGATTAAAGATCTAAACGTAAGACCAGAAACTATAAAAACTCCTAAAGGAAAATAAAGGCAAAACACTCTCTGACATAAACCACAGCAAGATCCTCTATGACCCATCTCCCAGAGTAATGGAAATAAAAGCAAAAATAAACAAATGGGATCTAATTAAACTTCAAAGTTTTTGCATAACAAAGGAAACTATAAGCAAAGTGAAAAGACTGTCTTCAGAGTGAAAGAAAATAATAGCAAACGAAGCAACTGACAAAGAATTAATCTCAAATATATATAAGCAGCTCATGCAGCTCAATACCAGAAAAATAAATGACCCAATCAAAAAATGGGCCAAAGAACTAAACAGACATTTCTCCAAAAAAGACATACAGATGACTAACAAACACATGAAAAGATGCTCAACATCACTCATTATCAGAGAAATGCAAATCAAAACCACAATGAGGTACCATCTCATGCCAGTCAGAATGGCTGTTATCAAAAAGTCTACAAACAGTAAATGCTGGAGAGGGTGTGGAGAAAAGGGAACCCTCTTACACTGTTGATGGGAATGGAAAGTAATACAGCCACTATGGAGAACAGGGTGGAGATTCCTTAAAAAACTGAAAATAGAACTGCCACATGACCCAGCAATCCCACTGCTGGGCATACACACCGAGGAAACCAGAATTGAAAGAGACACGTGTACCACAGTGTTCATTGCAGCACTGTTTACAATAGCTAGGACATGGAAGCAACCTAGATGTCCATTGAAAGATGAATGGATAAGTATGCTGTGGTACATATACACAATGGAATATTACTCAGCTATTAAAAAGAATGCATTTAAACCAATTCTAATGAGGTAGATGAAACTGGAGTAGCTTGGACAGTAAAGTGTCTGCCTAGAATGCGGGAGACCCACGTTCGATCCCTGCATCAGAAAGATCCCCTGGAGAAGGAAATGGCAACCCACTCCAGTATTCATGCCTGGAAAATCCCATGGACCGAGGAGCCTGGTGGGCTACAGTCCATGGGGTTGGAAAGAGTCAGACATGATTAAGCGACTTCTCTTCACTTCACTTCATTATACAGAGTGAAGTAAGTCAGAAAGACCAATACAGTATATTGATGCATATATATGAAATTTAGGAAGATGGTAACAATGACCCTATATCCAAGACAGCAAAAGAGACACAGATATAAAGAACAGACTTTTGGACTCTGTGGGGGATGGTGAGGCTGGGATGATTTGAGAGAATGGCATTGAAACATATATATAACCATATGTGAAATAGATTACCAGTCCAAGTTTGATGCATGATGCAGGGCACTCAAAGCTAGTGAGCTGGGATGGCCCAGAGGGATGGAATGGGGAGGGAAGAAGGAGGGGAGTTCAGGATGGGGGACACATGTATACTTGGTGCTGATTTATGTCAATGTATGTCAAAAACCACCACAATATCGTGAAGTAATTAGCCTCCAATTAAAATAAATACTTTTTTTTTAAAATAAAAAGGAAACATTCACAACAGAGAAGGAACAATTAAGTTTCCATTTCCCTGTTCAAGTGTCTTCAAACTATGGCCATTGATGAATCAGTTCAGTTCAGTTGCTCAGTCATGTCAGATTCTTTGTGACTCCATGGACTGCAGCATGCCAGGCTTTCCTGTCCATCACCAACTCCTGAAGTTTACTCAAACTAATGTCCATTGAGTTGGTGATGCCATCCAACCACCTCATTCTCTGCCAACCACTTCTCCTCCTGCCTTCAATCTCTCCCAGCATCAGGGTCTTTTCATAAGTCAGCTCTTTGCATCAGGTGGCCAAAGTATTGGAGTTTCAGCTTCATCATCAGTCCTTCCAATGAATATTCAGGACTGATTTCTTTTAGGATTGACTGGTTTGATCTTGCTGTCCAAGGGACTCTAAAGAGTCTCCTCTAACACATTTCAAAAGCATCAGTTCTTTGGCACTCAGCTTTCTTTATAGTCCAACTCTCACATCCATACATGACTAAAACTATGGCCTTGACTAAACGGATCTTTATTGACAAAGTAATGTCTCTGCTTTTTAATATGCTGTCTACGTTGGTCATAACTTTCCTTTCCAAGGAGTAAGCATCTTTTAATTTCATTGCTGCAGTCACCATCTGCAGTGATTTTGAAGCCCCAAAAAATAAAGTCTCACTGTTTTCAATGTTTCCCCATCTGTTTGCCATAAAGTAATAGGATGAGATGCCATGATCTTAGTTTTCTGAATGTTGAGCTTTAAGCCAAATTTTCACCCTACTCTTTCACTTTCATCAACAGGCTCTTTAGTTCTTCTTCACTTTCTGCCATAAAGGTGGTGTCATCTGTATATCTGAGGTTATTGATATTTCTCCCAGCAATCTTGATTCCAGCTTGTACATCCTCCAGCCCAGCATTTCTCACGATGTACTCTGCATATAAGTTAAATAAGCAGGGTGACAGTATACAGCCTCGACGTACTCCTTACCCAATTGGAACCAGTCTGTTGTTCCAAGCTCAGTTTCTTCTCATTTATCATTTTTTATTGGAGTATAGTTCAGTGGCACCCCACTCCACTACTCTTGCCTGGAAAATCCCATGGACGGAGGAGCCTGGTAGGCTGCAGTCCATGGGGTCGCTAAGAGTCGGACACGACTGAGCGACTTCACTTTCATACATTGGAGAAGGAAATGGCAACCCACTCCAGTGTTCCTGCCTGGAGAATCCCAGGGACGGGGGAGCTTGGTGGGCTGCCGTCCATGGGGTTGCACAGAGTTGGACACGACTAAAGTGACTTAGCAGCTTAGCAGAAACTTAGCATAGTTGCTTTACAAGGTTGTATTATTTTTTGCTATACAGCAGTCAATTATATATATACATATATGTCCTCTTTTTTGGATTGCCTTCCCATTAAATCACCACACAACATTGGACAGAGTTCCTGTGCTACACAACAGGTTCTCATTAGTTATCTCTTATACATCATATCAATAGTATATATGTGTCAAGCCCAATCTCCCAGTGCCATCTGTTTTTGTAAATAAAGTGTTATTGGGACAAATCCATGTTCACTCAGCTACATACTATCTGTGGCTGCTTTTGAGCTACAGTGGCAAAGAAGAGCAGCAACAACTGATACCTAATGATCTATGAAGCCTAAAATATGCATTATTTGGATCTTTACAGAAAAATCTACAATCTCTGCTGTAGTTCCTCTCATGACCGGCAGCTCCTTGTTTCCCAAATGCTTCAAGCAAATGGATAAGAGGATGGCTTTCTATGTTGCCATTACTAGAATGGCTGCCAATTACTTTCTCTGAAAAACCGTCTTTTGCTAAACAAAGTAGAACAGTCAGGGAGGCTTCTTGCTGAATTTCTCCCAAGTTTCTTGGTGGCTTTCAAGTTCCTTTCAAGTAAGTACTTTTCCTATTAAAAATATATAGACAGAGTTACTTATTCATGAGGCAGTCTATCAGTTATGTAAAAGCAGCATTAACTTGGTGCCTTTTTATATTAAACTCACACGAAGAATATTAAAAGCCTTGACAGCAAAGAGCTTGACAGGAGAGACAATAACAACCTTGCATCTAGACCTCTGGAACATTTCCAAAGTGGGCAAACAGTTGCTAAACAAACGAGTTCTCTCATTTCCCAGAGAACTGGGGGCTGTTTTTGTCAAAGCTTCAAAGAATAGAAAGCATCATAAATACATAAAGCAAATTTCAACAAACAAAACCTTCCGGCCTTTGAATTCATTGTAAGTAACACTCCTCA
The DNA here is from genome assembly GCF_001704415.2 of Capra hircus. Classification (NCBI taxonomy): domain Eukaryota; kingdom Metazoa; phylum Chordata; class Mammalia; order Artiodactyla; family Bovidae; genus Capra; species Capra hircus. The sequence goes on from NC_030814.1 coordinate 75,625,336, forward strand.
CACAGCAAGAAAGTAGGATGCTTGGGTAAAAGCAGAAACCCACCAACACTGTGTTAACAAAACACAGTTGTGTCACTTTTAGCCAGTTGCAAGGAAGCAAGGGCTGCATCAGTTACCTAATGTTCAGCAAAGGCAAACATAAATACTACTAGTGCCACCTTCTGGTCATTTGCTTCTATAGCATGCCCCTCGTCACATGCTGGCCTCATTTTCTGCAAGCCAGTGAATAATATGTATTGTAGAATTATGGACTCCTATAAAAATATCTGCAGAGATCTGTAGAGCTCTTTACACGTTCTAGAGACTCCAGACCATGTTACCTTTGAGATAACTTTTAAAACTGCAAATGCTTCTTTAGACCATATTTGTTGTTGTTCACTAAGTCATGTTGGACTCTTTCCAACTCCATGGACTGCAGCACACCAGGCTTCCCTGTCCTTCACTATCTCCCAGAGTTTGCTCACACTCATGTCCATTGAGTCTGTGATGTCATCCAACCATCTCATCCTCTGTTGCTCCCTTCTCCTCCTGCCCTCAATTTTCCCAGCATCAGGGTCTTTTCCAATGAGTAAGCTCTTTGCATTAGGTGGCCAAAGTACTGGAACTTCAGCATTAGTCCTTCCAGTGAATATTCAAGGTTAATGTCCTTTTAGGATTCGTTGGTTTCAGCCACCTTCAAAAGACCAGGATCAATCTAACTCCACTTCTTGGCTTCAAAAGCTTGAGAATTCTCTGTGAGCAAGAAAGATATGACTGTACTACTAATCCCCCATTCACCTACAGCTCTTGCCACATCCCAAAGACAGTCAGGCAGAGGGCAGTCACTGGAGAAGGTAAGATACACATTACTACTTGGAGCCACTTTCCCTGGATTAAGAGGAAAGGAACTCTTAGTTCTGTGACAAGACTGCCATGTTCCCTCTGGTACGTGTGTGGGTATACGTGTGCGTGAGCGCTCAGTCACTCAGCCATGTCCCACTCCTTGTAACACTATGGAGTGTAGCCCGCCAGACTCCTCTGTCCATGGAATTTTCCAGGCAAGAACACTGGAGTGGGTTGCCATTTCCTTCTCTAGGGGGTCTTCCCAACCCAGGGATCAAACCTGCATCTCCTGCATTGGCAGGTGGATTCTTTACCACTGTGTCACCTGGGAACCCCCCGGCATTAGGGATCAAATACTGGCTAGAAAACTAGCCATCCTTGTGTTTTGTAACTCTTACTGCAGAAATTAGATTAAGTAAGTAGTCCATGGGATCACAAGAGCCAGACACGACTTAGCGACTAAACCACTACCACCACCAAGTAAGCAGAGGGAATACCCAGAACCAGCTGGGAAAAAACACAACTACACAGTCACAAGGATAGAAACGGTCTTGTTCTTCACAGTAGGATCTCTCTGCCTTGCCTGCCTTCATCCTCAGTTACTCTCTGGATTCAGAATATAGCAGAGCCTGGCCAAGACGTCTCAAGAAGGGAAGGCTTAAAGCGTGATAGGTAAATGAGGCCCAGTGGGAAATATCTGAGGGACTACAGAGGGGGAAATGAGAATTTCATTGTCTCTTCCTTGACAAACATCTGGGCCTGGCCTACCTGTGTTAAATACCTTTGCTTCTGATTTGAAAAACATTTGACTTTCTGAAAAGTAAAAACTATTAAAGGACTTTTCTTAATCTATCTTGAACATCCTCAGGATTGACATCAAAAAGCCACAAAGGAGTTTCTACCAGGCCTATCTGGGCAGAGTAATGATGGCAATGATACAGGGCCAGTGTGGCCCAGGATCCTAAGGGGAAGGAGTAGAAGGATGTTCACTGGGATCCTGGGCTCTGTCAGGAAGAAGAAACACATCTCTCTGAGGGGAGGAAAAAAGGCATTTGTCTCAAAGAAAAATGGTTGCATTAGGGGGAAATGTCATACTTAATGAAGCCAACCAATGGTAAAAGAAGCAAGCTGGAATCTCCTCAGAATGTTAGAAAAACAGTGTTTGTGCTGGGAAGACATTGTTATGATTTACAATTATAGCTGTCACTTACTGATGAACGTTGTTTTCATTTAATCATATAGGCATTTATTACCCCTGTTGTACGGATGATGAAACTAAGGTTCAGAAAAGTTCAATAACTTTTCTAGGGTCAACAGGGAGTCAGTTGGAATAAACCCAGTTCTGTCTCCAAGCTTGTGCTTTGTCCTCTCTGTCCCCTGCTTCCATGATGACAGAGGTTGGTTTGCTCTCACAAATAAACTTGCACATGAGTCCTTACTTTGAAATCCTCCCATTTCTGAAACTGAAGACCTGAAACAGATTTTCACATTGAGATCACAGATGTGCAGAAGCACTCCTCTACAACTCACTCCACTCTCCCAAACCCTCAGCCAAAATGGATGAGGCGATCCCATTTCTGAAACTGAAGACCTGAAACAGATTTTCACATTGAGATCACAGATGTGCAGAAGCACTCCTCTACAACTCACTCCACTCTCCCAAACCCTCAGCCAAAATGGATGAGGCGATCAAAGGCTGGCTTGAGCAGGAGCTTTCCCTTTGGCCTGAGCCAAGGCAGCTAGCCCAATTCTCACTAGTGTGCTAGTGTGCCCATTCTTAACCCTAAGCGGTAATCAGTTCACTGTCATCTTTTCTGTCTCTGCACTTTTTACCTGGACTCTTCAGGGTGGAAAAATGGGCTGCAACTTATAGCAGATAGATGCTTCACAATGAGCCTTGTTGAAGACTCCATCAGAAGATGCCAGAGGACATCCAATGATTGAGAGATAAGGAACAACTCCACAGTGACCAAGGAAGACCACAAAGATGGCAAAGACCCCGACAAGGATGAACTACCTGAGGGCCCCTCACTGATGCCCATATAGCACCCTAGGGATCAGAAGTAGAAGGCAAATCTTTGAAAGGAGCGAAATACCCTTCCTGGTAAGAAGTCTGAGTCTTGGATCTGAATAAATATTTATCCAGAAGATACTGAGCTCACCTAACAGAGACTATTTAGAAACAGAAGACACTCATTTACCAAGACCAAAAATTGATAGGCTTTAGATTTATTTTTCCTGCTTCCAAATGGAATATGGGATTGAGGACAAGATGATATCACTTATGGAAAATAAAGAATACTATTTTTTTTTGCACATTTAAGTTGTAATGTGTAAATGTCATCTCACGTGTGATTGTGTGTATTCTTTATATGACATAACCCAATTTCCTTTTTGACATGGTAAATTCATGCAAAGATTTCAGCAAGGCATTTTTATAAAGTCTCCCATGATATCTTCATGGACAAGATGGAGAAATATGGGCTGGATGATAAAACACTTATGTGAACTCTTGTGCTGCCTATATTTTGTTCCTTTTTGGACACCAAATTTTCAGTGAGACATTGACAAAGTGAATTTCCCTGTAAGAAAATGGTCAGAATGATGAAGAATCTGGTAATCCTATCCTAGGAGGGATGAAATGTTTTATCTTTGAAAAACGAAGACTCTGGGGGAACCAGGGAAGGGGTGTGTATCTGTGACAGAGTGGAATGAGTGTACCTCTGTGGGGTAACAGAGGTCCAAATCATGAATTTTCCTTTACTACAAAAGGCTTTGTGTCATCCACATGCCCTTACCATGCTCTGTACTGGAACTCCATTGTTCACAGCAATATCTACAGGGCTGAGTGGGTAGTACAAGGCAGTGGGAGACCGAGAGCCAGAACTAGAGAGAAGAGGGTAGGAAATGAGAAAACCTGGGGGAAGGGTCAGCAGCCCCAAGGAGACGTTAAACTCACAAAGTAAGCTCATATAGATATGGCATCTCTGGAGCAATTCCAGATGGAAGGCCACAGGATTCTATCACAAAACAGATGGAATGTGGCTTCAGAATGGTCAACTGAAGATGGTAGGAGGACCACATGTGGAATAGGACTGTATCTGATGGAGATCCTTCCAAGAACTGGTGGGAACCACTGCAAACAGGCCAAACATGGATGTGGACCTGGCAGGAACACAGTTGGAAAGGAATCTCCTGCCAGCCTGGATGTAAGGGCAGGGGAGGGGTTCTCAGAAAGCCTACTGAAGGTGTGAGATGGGAAGAACGTCTATGAAGAAAGGGATTTGTCTGCCCCAGAAGAGACAGAGAAAGCTGCCTCCTCTAGGCCAACTGGACCATAGATTTGCCTGAAATTCTACTTTAGGATGACCATTCCTTTGCTATAAATCTAAATTGTCCTTACGAGTTTCTTATCAAAATGCCAGCAATCTCAGGAGTAATAATATATTATGCATTCCAGTGCATTAAGATTTTCATGAGGCTTAGTTCTAGAAGTGGCACTCATCTCTAGTAGGGGCATCTAGTGGGATCCAGATGCAAGATGAGGAATCTGTTCTGTCTAATTAGATTAGGAATCTGCTCTGTCTAGTTTAGATGATTGGCTGGAAGAGCAAACGAGGGCATGATGCACTGCCTGGAGCTGGAAGACCTTGTGGGCAGGAACAAACCCTGACTGCAGAGTGGCCTGAGAGCCCTGCATATCTGGAAGCAAAGACAGGTGGAGAATGGGGCCCAGAAACAGGAAAAGAGCAAAAGAGGGGATGTGTTAGGGCCCCTGAGGCCCTCATATCATGGTTCAGCAAAAAGCCAGGCCCACTTGTTACTGCTTTATTTCACATCTCTATGCCAGCGGCAAAACCAACATGCATTCACTCAGTGAGCTTATTCCATAATTTGAAAATATTAACAGAATAACTGAAAGAAAACCATTTGGTCATCTATAAAGCATGAAGTTGGTAAAATTAGTTTTAACCTAGGTCCATCACAGTAAAAATTAGACATCTGCCATTGGCAAGATGCAAAGATCCAATTTCTCCTTGCCATTTTTTTCACACCCAGAACCCAGAAAATACTAGAAGAGAGAGGATGACAGTCAGAAAACCAAACTCAACACTCCAAAATAAGTGCATTAAATGCATGCACATGAATTATATGTGGCATGCAAGCCGATTCAGTTCTCCTTATCTTAGAAAATAAGATGGAAGCCAGGTGGTGTCCTAAAATCAGTTACACTGACAATTCTCTGAAGTGACAGCTATTAGAAATTGAGAAATACCAAAATTAAGAAAGCTCAACAGCCTGGGGTCATCTGCACAGAAAGAGCTTCAGTAGTCTAGAAATCCATGAGGGCATTGGAATGTTAAAGTTTACAGTTAAAGAAACATTATTAAGAAAATATGGAAGAGGATTAAATTTTAAGAATACTAGCCTTCAATTAAGCTTTACAATCTTTATAATCTGCATCCATATTGGTGTTTCTAATAACTGAAATTATTTCATATCTTAAACACATCCTTAGGCATAGCAGAGTTAATAAAGATTACATAGCCACTGAATCCTCAAGTCTTGGACTGATGAAAGTGAAAGTTGCTCAGTCGTGTCTGACTCTTTGCGACCCCATGGACTATATAGTCCATGGAATTCTCCAGGCCAGAATACTGGAGTGGGTAACGTTTCCCTTCTCCAGGGGATCTTCCCAACCCAGGGATCGAATCCAGGTCTCCTGTATTGCAGGTGGATTCTTTACCAACTGAGCTATCAGGGAAGCCTCTTGGACTAAACAGTGGCAGGTAATCACTGATAAGGTATTGTGGTAGGGGAAAAAATGTGGACAGGGTTAATGTTTACATAAATTCAGACATGAATAGGATTCAAGTATCCTTCATCAAACATGAAGAAAGAAAGAGATATGTTGTAGAAGGAACATTATACAAAAACAGTCTACAGAAAACAGATTCGAGATTCACCAAGCTGACCTACCTGTGATGGTCACTCACTTCTAAAGTCAAAAGGTGGAGTGTGAGAGTCTGGAGGCTCCTGGTTAATTCAGATGGACAGGGCCACTGGATAGGGTCTTCTCATTCCAATTCACCTTCCTGACTTAGTTACTGTCCCACAGGTATTACTCCTGTAGAGGATAATCCACAGTCTATCTGACAAGAGCGCATTCCACCCCACCCAGGAAGTACAATTTGTTAGAGGTTCACTGCATATTTCTATGACTAAGATGGAAGAGACAGGATATAAAAGATACAAATTCCTATTTAACCCATGCCTTCTCAATAAACATTTTCTAAAATGCCTATATGAGGAAGATATTAAATATGATTGATTGCCTTCACACAAGTAAGCATAGAAATTTGAAAAACTTATCAATTACTAAAAACAGTAAATTTTATTTACCTAGGTAGGGCTTTCACAAAATTTTACTTCTTTCTTCATTTTTTAAAATTATTTTTTGTTTCTTAATTTTTACCATGTTGTGTTGGTTTCTGCCATACAACACCACGAATCAGCCATAATTATATAATAAACTATTAAAGAAGGTTAAAAAATTACATGTTTTAAAATAAGATTTTGGTACATATGACAGACATTCATCATTGCCTTTCTAGCTTTTATTATACTTTCTTATGCCCTTAATTTTCAGAGCTTACTCCTTGCTCTCTTTCAAGCTACTGGACAGTTCAGGGCTCCTGAGGCCCCAGAGGAAGTCAACCACCCAGACCTAAGGCAATCAATACATAGAATTTCTCTAAATCATATTCATGATTGGGAGGAGGATGGGCATGTGATCTAAACCAGTTTAATCAGAGTGAATCTAAAAAGTTTTCAGGATCACGTGGAAAAGAAGCAGTGGGTAGTGAAGCGCTGAGGCTGAAATAGGTGCAGCAATGTCTACCCATGCAGGTTAGACAATCTGAAGGAAGAAGAAATGGAGAGAAGTAGAGCTCTGGTCATACCATCTGAGTCCTTTCATCAACCAGCCCTTACTACCTTTCACTTTTGACGGCCATTAAATTCTCCTTTTGCTTAAGCCCATTTGTGTTGGTTTCCTATTAATAATCACCAAAGTCACTGGCTATCATGATTTCATATAAATGAGATGCTACCCTATGGAAATGTATGTTTACAGAGCCAATATGACCATGCATCAGTTAATACTCTTCCCTCTATATTCTATTTTCCTCTTTTGCTAAACCTCAGGAATCACAAATTCTACCTGCTCACAGGACTCTTGACTTTTGCATCTGTAATCTAACAGAGTGGAATGTTTCTTCTTGCTTTCTTATAGCCCTCAAATCAGGATTATTTATTTCACCAAATTTTCATTAATTTTTTTCTCACTAAAGTTTTCCTTATTTTTTTTCACTGAAATCTACTATAAAATGTTTCCTCTAGAACAAAAACTTTCCCTGAAAATTGTAAAAGCTGAAAAACAATGGACTTGAAATGGTAGATAATTCAAAAATTCCTCTTGAGGATTATTCTCAAAGATAATTATTATATAATAAGCTCTAGGTTCATCCACCTCATTAGAACTGACTCAAATGTGTTTCTTTTTATAGCTGAGTAATATTCCATTGTGTATGTGTACCGCTACTTCCTTATCCCTTCATCTATCAATGGACACCTAGGTTGCTTCCAAGTCCTAGCTACTATAAATGGTGCTGCAATGGGAGGCAGGTACAAGAGGGAGGGGACATACATATGTATACCTATGACTGATTCAAGTTGAAGTATGGCAAAAAATCATCACAATATTGTAATTATAATTTTTAAGAAGATAATTATTATATCTGGCCTATATAATATTGTGCATAAAATACATAGAAACAGTTTAAAGGGGAATTAGGGCTCCAATCCAAAACATGCAAAAAAAAAAAAAAAACCCTACCTATAAGTAAAACAGTCAAAGGTATTTCAAACAAACATGTCCTGTGTCCCCCAATCAGCCTTAGAGCCAGTTTTGAGATCCCTCAGCAAGGTTAGCCTGATTCCCTTGGGCTCAACTCAAGCTGGCTCTTTCTCTCTGCACAGCATTGCTCACATGCCCTGAGATGGAGAGAGAGCAAGCCTTCAAAGTGTTACTTTTTGAATGGGCATAAAGTGCCTATTGAGACCAAGAAAGCAGCTTCATTGTAGGGCTGACCTAGCCACAGTGCCCACATTCCCCAGAGGTACAGACCATAGCTGGAGTGGAGAAAATGTCATAGAGCAGTTTTGTACAAATGAAATTTGAGAAATTTGCACGATTCATGTGGAGCCCATTGTTCACATCTAACCTTGTTAGCTGTTTTCCTCCCGAGAGCACAAAAGCGTTACTCAGAGTAAAAAAGAAATCCCATTGGATGAAGGAGAAACCTGAGGGGCCTCCTGAAGGACCCTTCTCTGCAGGCAGGCCTTATTTCATGCCAAGTGAGTTCAACAGAGGCCGACTGAAAGGAGATCACAAGTATTTACCTTTCTCCTCCATCTGTTTCAATCAGTTTTATTGAAAAAGGGGCGAAAATGCAAACACTCTCCTCATTCTTGAGCCCTTGATGCATTCATTTTACATATTTTTTTATGGAAGATAGACTTTTAAAACAACAAAAGAAAATGTCGTGGGAACAGACTTAAGGCTGATAGACTGATTTCTTACCTTAGCTACATCCATCCAGTCCTATCATTTCTTACAAATGATACTACATCAGAACAGATATCACCACAAACATCACCCACCTCTAATAATACTACAGCAGTGTTCACCCAGAGAACTGGACAGGGGATGAGAAGATAGAATAATAGTTTATAAATGCATTTATTTGATTATTAGATTAACATAAGTATAAATAATCCAAAAGAGAGGATGTTCCAAAATCTATCTATATTTTCCCTTGTACATAATGGTTAAATATGTGTAGCAATTAACCTCAATTAATATATTTTGTTTTTTCCAATAAATATTAAATACATACTTTATGCCCAGTAATGTGCTACATGCTAAAAAATAAAAAAGAACTATCTGTTTTCAAAGGTTCTTCCCTCTGGTAACAAAAACAAGAAAATAGACAGGGTTCTATAAAGTTTAAGTAAATAATGTTGAATAGTAAGGAAAATGAACATACATTCAGGTGCAAGTGTTAACAGAACAGGTCACATGGCAAACTGCCAAGAAGCTTCTCAGGCTGGACTTACCTTGGTAAATTTCCATGTATAAGGCCTGGCCTGCTCCCTGGAAAGCTCAAACATCTGATTTTGTCAGCACACTGAGCATGAATCTGTCTCTGTAATATTAACTTATATTAACTGAGCTTACCAATTTTAAAGCATAACCTGGAATTCTAACTAATGAGTTGATAATGAACAGAGAAAGCATCCCACTCCGGTTTTCTTGCCTGGAAAATCCCATGGACAGAGGAGCCTGGCAGGCTACAGTCCATGGGGTTGCAAAGAGTCAGACATGACTGAAATGACTCAGCATGCACCCAGTTTATAATGAAACATGTATTGTTATGAGGACTAGGGAAAGAGGGCTTGTAATGATACAACGTGCTCACTCTGCTTCTGAAGACAGATCTTCCTACACATTCTCAACCTTGCTTATACTCAAAAATATATATATAGATAACTACAGAGTCAAAACTAGGGCAATGACTTAAATGCAACACACATTTGATGACTTCAGTCTATGACACCATGAAGAATCCATCTCCACACTAATGAAACCTGCTGAGAATACCTGAATCATTAAGATGACAGTCACCCTACTCCTGGTCAAGACAACAGCATGCTTTCCCTGCTGACCAGCCTCCTCCCTCATTAACTCATTTTTTAAGTATATCTAATTTTAATGTATGTATATACTTTTATAACTGCAAAAAAATTAACATTTAAATTAACTGTAATCCTAGATACTGGAATGCATTTCCCCCCAATGTTTATTACATTTGCATAGAGAGATGTATGTATATTTGTACATGCCACGTGTGCATGCTGAATCACTTTAGTCGTGTCCAGCTCTCTGTGATCCTAGGGACTGTAGCCTGCCAGGATCCTCTGTCCCATAGGATTCTCCAGGCAAGAATACTGGAGTGGTTTGCTCCAAGGAGTAAACATCTCTGTGTTGGCAAGTGGGTTCTCTACCACTAGCACCACCCAGGAACCCCATATGTATATGTATCCCATGGTAAGCAGGGGGCTCTGGAATGTTCCTTGTCAGTGTGGTGTCATATCTAAATGATATTTCAGTTCAGCATCTAAAATAACTGTAAAGTAACTTAAATATTTGCGAAAGCCCCTTATTTTTAAAAAAGGAAAAGAAATAGCAGGAATACATTTAGTAGAAATTCTTAAAAATCTTTTTACCTCATTTGATTTATTCTCTCTTAATATTTCACACCTACAATTCTTTACCACCCCCAAATTTAACCCCTTCAAAACTCACTCAGTCTTTTCAAACCAACAAGCTCTCTGGCTTGTTCCTTTTTCTTCTTAGTCTTTCCATTTCCAGTGTAAATATAGCTATTACCCCATCAGCATCAAAGCCATTCAGCATCTATTTTTCCCACAAATCTGTAAGCAGGGTGAGGGAAGTGACCATGTCTTTCTTCTTTACAAAAAAGCCCTAGTGCCAAACAAAGTATGTTAATACATTTGTGATCACTGAACATACACACATATTTAGGGTTTTACAGAACTGAATGAATCCTCTATATACCTTTGAATCAATTACATTTTACATTGTGAAAACTGCCAAAGTCATAGCAATTTCTCCCTATAGAGCACTTCTTATTGATGGCATAATATTCCACTACATAACTGTTCCATGGAACAACCATCATTCATTGTTGAAAAACATCATCATTTCCCAATTTGGATTTTTTTCTCTTTTCTTTGCATAAATAATGCATCAGTAAACATCTCTGCACAAAACTGTCTCAATTATTCCCTTAGAATAATTTTCTACAAGTAGAATAACTGGATCTGACACAAAATGAACTTTTTAAGGTCTCAATACCGACTACCCAATGGCTTTAGAGAACAATTCCAATTCCAATCCCACAGCACCCAAGAGTGCCCTTCTCCTTGAGGCCTTATCAACACAGAGTATTGGGGGTTTTGCTTTCATCTTTTCAAAACTGACATCTGAAAAACAACATATTTCTTTTAGATATACTGATACCTTCTGTAAAGACTGACTTGAATTTTGAATCAATATGTACTAAATCTTATAGTACATAGAGTACTAAATCTTATATGCTATACAGTTAAAGTTTCCAAGGTGACCCTACACCCTCTATTTCCAAATTGCTGCCTTAAATTTTTCTAGAGTAAGCTGAAGTAAAAATGAATACATTCTCCAAGTTCTGGATGAATACCTCACTGCTGCTTCCAGGTGAGATATTGTGGACTATGAGCAATAGAAACACATTAAAAAATCTTTAGGGAAATATGGAAGGCTCTTTAGAGGAGAAAAAGGGAGTTTTGAACAAAGTTCTTTAAAAGCTAGACCATGGAGATAAGTAAACATCCTGAATTTTTACATTAGTGGCCCCCAATGAACCATGTGTTCTGGCATCCAGGCTCCTATATAGTACTTTCCCACACTGACTCTGAGCTTGACCATGTAACATGATTTGGTCAAGGGAATACCAGCAAATATGACATCATGGAGGCTTTAGAAGCACCCATTCATTAGGACTAGCCCACCATCATGTGAAGGAGCGCAGATGAAAGATCACAAAGAGAGAAAGGATTGGTCACTCCAAGTGTCCCAACTGAGGCACCAGACACATGAATAAGGCTATATAAGACCCTCTGATCCTGTCAAACTGCCAGCAGACCACAGTCACATGAGTGAGATCCAGTGAGGCCAACAGAAAAACTGTGCAAACAAATCAGAGTTGCTTTCACCCATAAATCTAGGGATTTATACAGCAATTGACAACTGATGCAACACATTCTAGACATAATAAATAGCATTCACTCAACATTTATTGAGCACTTGGAGTACAGAGTCTTAAGAGAGACTTGCATGTTAATAAAATAACTACACAGTGTAACAAAGGTTGTAGTACTTGGTAGGGAATGGCATAAAGGAAGGAGTTATCTACCCTACTTTGGCTCATCAGAAGTTTCAAAGCAAAAAAATACATCAGAGTACATCAACTTTGTCTTGAAAAATTGCCATTCCAACTAAAAAGAAAAGATAATACTGGATAGAGGAAATAGTGATGGTATAGAAATAAGAAATAAAACAGGATGCTCAGGAACCTTCAAATGACTTCATTCAATAAGACTACAGCTACATGTTGGAGAGAAGCAAAGGAGAAAGTTCTTCAGGCTCAGATGAGAACCAAATTCTTAGCAGCTCCATTTTACACATATTATGTGAGACAGTCAAAACAGCAGCAAATCTGCCTTTTTAAGCCTACACTGCCCTGCCTTTCTAGAATGTCCAACTTCTTTGGATCTAAATGCATCACAGTTTATAAATGTCACATTTCAGTTTGACTTAAGGTGATAAGGCAAGAAGTATTCAGCAGTAATGAATCGTATGCCACTCTGGAGAGAGCTCAGTCAGAAAGAAGTCTATCCCAGTGAATTCCTCATTCTGTGTCTAATAGCTAACTTATAATTCAGCTAGACTTCAGAAATTTTGTCTTAAAATTACAGAAATCTGATATGACTCAACTCAACAAATTTTAGACAATTTAGGGAATAGATATAGAGATTCAAATAATATCCAACAAATAACACGAAACCAGCAGCACTAGATTGTAAGTGAGTGTTCTAATTATTTATTCTAATTAAATAAATAGGTCAAGTTTGTTGTTTTAAACAAGCCACTACATTTTTTTGATACAAAGAAACAGAGTAAAATGAAATACCACCAGCTAATCTTTAGCTAGGAAGAAATAATTTATTGAGTCTCTAAACTCCATTTCCATATAAAGGCAGGATTTTACATTAGTTAGAATATAAACAATTAATTAATATATTAATAATATATTAGTTATTAATGTAACTAATAATATAAAAATAAAAGAATGAAGTAACGACAAAGTCAAATTCTAGTTTGTAAATATCTATACTGATGATGGCTGTCCAACAACTGCTTTATATATAAAAGGGAGAGCAGGAACTTAAAACTTGGTATTAGAAAATGTGCTAGGTGGAAGCTCAAGAACAGCCCTCCACACAGCCACACACTATGAAGATCCATCCCAGAATAGATGGTGCCTCCCTTAACCTCAACAGTTGTTGATATTTACAAAGGAGCCTCCCTCTCACTCCAGATAAGGAATGACAGACCAGGCAACAAAATTAGTGAGGGTCAATAGAACTAGAGCCAGCAATTAATCAATTGCAGAAGGAAAGCTTCACTGAAAGGAGCCAGACCCCTGTTTTCTCAGGATAATCAAATGCCTGAGTCATGTAGATAGACTCATAAAATTGACTTTTTTTCCCTCTCAGTCTAATTGACTGATGCCTGGGTATCACATAAACCTTGGGTGTCAAGATAAGACTTAATACTCTACTACTAAAGCCAGACATCTAATTACTTTCATTCCACATGAAAGATAGCCCAGTGGAATGGATGGATGTCTCCCATCAAGACAAGGCCTTTCTTTCAAACTGTCAAGGAGCTGTGCAGAAGCCCTATTGAGGAACACCTTCTGTAAGTCATACCAATCAGATAAATCTTTAGCCACAAATATTAATAGCAAAGATGAAGTTATAACTACAAAACACACTATACATGTTAAGAAGTACTCTGCATTCTGTGTTGCTTATTTAAACTGACCCTAACATAGTGTTTTACAAGTTTAGATCTGATTTTTATAAATAATAGATCAGACCTGGGAGGAACTTTAAAACTTTTCTAGCCTAGTAAATCACCGAAAAGCAAAACCTCTTATACAATAACTCTGGAAACTTTACATAAATGTGCCTGATGAAAGAAAAGAGGGGAAAAACACAGATTATTAAGGTAAAAATAAAGTCTTAAAGTAGCAAATTTCATTGTTGAATCGTTCTAATTATAAGAAAAGTCTCTAATAAACTGGGTCTAAATATGATTCTTAAAATTTTCACCCAATGATATCTTCTAAAAAGCTATGTAAGCTAGTATACTTGCTTGTATGTGCACACAAAGCAATACAACAAAACTTTATTACGTTTTTCTCTTGCAAATTTTTTAGTATTTCTGACTTAAGAAATCCTCAGTTCAACTTCTATCTTAATATTCAAAGTTTTCAAAAATTTAACTATATATCTTTAAAATTAGTAGTTTCTAATGTGTTTCTAATCCAATACCTTCCATCAGTTAATATTTTGAGCACACCTTCAAATATGTGTATAAATTACATGCATGTGTTTCTTTACTACTAAATTATTAAAATACATCAATATGAATTTTTATTAGAAAATAAAGAATTCTACATGACCCATTAAACATAGTATATTACATACACACATTTATCACTACTTTGTCCCAACCCCACAAAAGTGACAGTAAAAGATTAGAGATGACAGAAAATTGCAATCTTGCAAGCAATGGGGGCAGGAGCAGGGGTCTGAGAGAAGTACAGTGACTAGAAAACTCAACTCACAATACAGATTTCTCCTAGAAGGACTTAGAAACTAGAGGCACTGTCTAGAAGTTTTGAGGATTGGTTGGAAGATCCCATCTCTGATTTATGCAGCTGAATGAATCCTCTTACCCCTCACCCCAACCTATACATGCTGGCAAAAGACAGTAAGTTTACTTTCTAGAAAGCTTTGCATGGTTGAGTGAGGCACTGTACTGAGAATGATCAAGTTAAATTCTGCATACAGAAAGATGAGACCTCCAGCCCCATCTTGCGTTTCTCAGCTACTAGCATGCTAGAAGTCACGTTTATTCCATCCATGAATGAAACTAAAAATTCCTCTGAGGAAATGGAACTGCTAAGTGAATAGCTACATTATTTGGCTGTATCAAAGTGAAAAAACCTGCTCATTGCCTTTCTATCCTATTATGAAGCTCCCCAATAGATAAGTCTCAATCGTACATACAGAAATTTCATCATTAAGCTTTTTATGTCTCATTTGTTAATATGAACAAAGGGCCAAAGATCATCAGAAACTTGAGGAAGGTCTCTGACATGAAAAACAGAAATCAAAACTAACAGAGGAGGAAAAAAAAGGCACTCAGAAGAAATAGAGCAAAGATTAAAACAACAGCAGCAAACTATAACTAGAGCTCTGCTGCTGCTGCTGCTGCTGCTGCTGCTGCTGCTAAGTCACTTCAGTCGTGTCCGACTCTGGACGACCCCAGAGATGGCAGCCCACCAGGCTCCCCCATCCCTGGGATTCTCCAGGCAAGAACACTGGAGTGGGTTGCCATTTCCTTCTCCAATGCATGAAAGTGAAAAGTGAAAGTGAAGTCGCTCAGTCGTGTCCAACTCCTACCGACCCCATGGACTGGAGCCTACCAGGCTCCTCCGTCCATGGGATTTGCCAGACAAGAATACTGGAGTGGGTTGCCACTGCCTTCTCCGAGAGCTCCACTAGAAGATACTATAATTGTGAAACAAGAATAATGTGTTATTAATATAATCAAGCAATAACACAGAGAAAAAAAGACCTCTTGGAAATAAAACTGTTAGCCAAAAAAATAGTTTAATATATGGATTGGGAGATAAGGGTGATACAATATACCAGAAAGTACGACTAAAAAGCAGCAATTCTTCAGCACTCAGCCTTCTTTATGGGCCAACCCTCATATTCATATGTGACTACTAGAGAAACCATAGCTTTGATTACATGGATTTTTGTCAGCAAAGTGATGTCTCTGCTTTTTAATACGCTGTCCAGGTTTGTCACAGCTTTTCTTCCAAGTAGCAAGCGTCTTTTAATTTTGTGGCTGCAGTCACCATTTGCAGTGATTTTGGAGCCCAAGAAAATAAAATCTGTCACTGTTTCCACTTTTCCCCCATCTATTCGCCTTAAAGTGATGGGATGGGGTGCCATCATCTTAGTTTTTTTAATTTTGAATTGATGCTTTTGAACTGTGGTGTTGCAGAAGACTCTTGAGAGTCCTTTGGACAACAAGGAAATCAGACCAGTCAATCCTAAAGGAAATTAACCCTAACTATTCATTGCAAGGACTGATGCTTAAGCTGAAGCTCCAATACTTTGGTCATCTGATGCGAAGATCTGACTCACTGGTAAAGACCCTGATTCTCGGAAAGACTGAGGGCAAGAAGAGAAGGGGACGACAGAGGATGAGATGTTGGATGGTATCACTGACTCGATGGATATGAGTTCGAGCAAACTGTGGAAGATAGTGAAGGACAGGGAAGCCTGGCATGCTGCAGTTCATGAGGTCACAAAGCGTCAGACATGACTGAACAACAGGACTGCAAAATAGATGGAAAACAAGAGAGAAATCAGAAGATTAAAATAAATATGGAAGTTCCCATATCTAATTAATAAGAATTCTAGAAAGAGAGAATAGAGAAAAAAGAGGGAACTAAAATAAAAATAATACAATAAAAAAGTTTTCAGAACTGAAGGATATGAGTGCCTAGATTGAAAGGAACCAAGTACTCCACACAATAAAAGAACAAAGATCTACAATAAGACATATAATTGTGAAATTTCAGATCACTGGACGAAAAAGAAACCTTTATAAAAGTTCGCAGAAAACAATAAAGCATCAGGAATCAACATGACATTAAATTTCTTGATGGAAATCTTGGAAACTGGAAGCAGAGGAAATAATGTCTTATGAAGAAAAAAAATTTCTAAACTCCAATATTATCTTCATCAAAATTATCAATCAAGGCATTTCAGACAAGCAAATTCTTGAAAAGTTTATCTCCCACATACCTTCTATCAGGAAGCCATTTGAGAATGGGATTCACCAAAATTAGGAGAAAAGCAATAAAAAAACGTGAATAAAGTAAGAAATCGACAAAGAAGAGAGACAAAGGAATTCCAAGATGGTTAAGAAAAGTCAAAGGACAATAGCTAAGCAGTAGATCTAGGAAACAATCAATCCACTACCATAATAATGTAACCACTGATTGTTAAACAAAAGTTTTACATAAACATAGTGAGGCAATGGCAGTAAGGCAAGAGTAGGAGTAAGCAGAATATAGAGCAAAATCCTCATCTTTCATAACAGAAAACAACAAGTAATGTCTACAATAGAAAAATCAAGAAACAGTAACATGGGTATACTACTTAGAAATATAAACATAAGTGGCAAAGAAAACAGCCTCCGGGGAAAAGGAATGAGGGTAGCAATGAGTGTAACTGGGAAACACCATTTTTCTGTTATAAACTTTCAAATGGTTACATTTTTATAAATTATTTCATTCACAAAGAAAATAAATAAGTTACAAAGGGAAATTAACAAATTTAATATTTTATTGCTGGAAGTGAGAGGATTACAGACACTGAGTATACACATTCCACTCTGCAGACTATCACTTTATACAGTAAGACAAAATAAGACCTTATTTCAATAACAAGGCTTCCTAAGAGCTCTGCAAATGAGAAGAGGTCACAGGAAAAAAGTAGAATTCCAAGAGAATGCCCCAGCCTATCTTAGATAATCTATGAACACGTCATGTAAAACAAGGTAGACTATATAGCCTGTGTCAGTTCTAGGCATCCATAAGCTCAGTTCCCTTTACCTACACACTGCAAAGATTCTGGTTCCATACTGGTTGGAAAAACTACCCGAAGAAGCACTAGTTAAAAATGCAAACTCCACAGGCTACTTGGCTCCATGAGTCTCTGTTTAGTAGAAAGTGTCATTGGAACCCAGGAATCTGCATTTTTACAATTGTCACTGGTGATTTTATGTCACGGATGCCCAAATCTTGAGAAGAACATCATGGTGTTCCTCCTGAATTCTTCCATGCTTTAAGTCAGGGATTGGCCAACTTCAGTAAGGGACCAGATAGTTAATAATTTAGGCTTAACCAACCATTCAATCTCCACAGCAAGCATTCATTCCCACTGATGTGTGATAGAAGCCACAGAAAATATGTAAATAAATGAAAGCAGCTATGTGCCAATAAAAACGCAGTTGCGGACACTGAAATTTAGACTTAATACAATGTTGACCTGTTACTAAACATTCTTTGTTTTTTTTCAACCATTTAAAATATAAAAGCCATCCTCAATTTCAGAGCCTTTCAAAAAAAACAAGTGGGAGACCTGATTTGGCCCTCAGAGAGTAGTCACCTGACCCCAGCTCCAGGGCACTCCACTAAATGAGCAGTAACACCAAGATGAATCCATGAAAAGAAGGAAGCTCCAGAAACCAGAGTTAGAAAAGATCTGCTATTTTACATAAACCCTCTACAAATCAAACAGTGAAACTGGTGCTTCCTCCCTTCCACACATATCCTACTAGAGAGAATGATTTATGACTTCCTTTCACTCCCTGTAGTCTTATCCCATTCTTCCACAGGTTTCTTTGATGATTATATTAATCTGATGTCACACAAATAAAAATACTAGGTGGGAAAAATGAGCACACACAGTGATTTCTCCAAAGTCCTTTTTCCCTTCTATGATTAGGAACCCCTCCAGAAATCAGGCTTTCAGAAGGACTTCACTCTGTCTTCTTAGTTCAACCATATGAATTTTTAGCTTATCTAATAAGCAAGTCAGAGTCATGGGTATCCAATAATATGCTTACATTTTAAAGCTCTCTGAATTACAAGCTACCATAACACTGAACCAGAATCTTAGCATCTAAATAAATCATTCATCTTCTTGTCATTAACTTAGTATTTACCATGTGACAACATAAGGATGCACAAGTTAGTAAGATTATATCATTATACTAGAAGCTAGTGTAGCTTACAGAAACTGGCCCCTAAAATTGATTACTGGTTCATAACCCTGATGAATTCTGCATCAGCTTATAGGCTTGTAGAAGCATTTTTTTGACCAGAACGTTAGATAATTCTCTCAGGTTTCAAGCTTCCATTTAGATGATCTGGTACCTATGAGGTTCTCCGTGTCTTTTTTCCTTTCAAGCACGCATATTTAGATTAATAACCATGTCAATTAAAGATTACCTTTTAAACATTTTAATTAAGGTTCTCCCTTTACTACTAAAACATACAGACCAGGTGGACATATATTGTATTACACCATTTACCATTAATGTGTTGTTATATTGTTTTTTTTAACTAACTGAATAAGCTTACATTACATTTTTATATTTTCAAGTTATAAATTGGAGTGTTTTTCAGAAATATAATCATTTAAATTTTCATAAATAAAATCTTCATATTAAGATATCAACTTATATATCCTTGATTTCATCATGAGAGGCAACTGATGATTCCAAATGTAGTACAATTTTTTTGGTTTGTTGTGAGCTGAAAATAAAAAGGAAATGGATACTTCCACACAGTGTTTGCAGACTTGGGTCAATAGTGAAATAACTGCATGGCCTTGGAAATGAACCATCTACAACCTGCTAACAGCTCTGCCTCACTTGCCTCTTAGATGTCATTTCACATTCAGATCAACAGTTTTCCAAAAGTCAATGCAATTGTAATTTTGCCTCATCTTTTAAGTAATACTTATAGATCTAATCAGTTACTCCACCTTAAAATTTCTTAAAAGACTCAAAAAGTACAAATGTCAGTAGCAGCCAGGAGAACAGATGTATAGAAAAACAACCAAAAGAAGGCTTTGGCATTTCAACTCTATAGTCAGTTGCATCTCACAGATGCCCAGAATTGTTCCTAATTCAGTGTTAATTCTTCCCTAAAATCCTTCAGTACTACATACTACATGCACACATGGGCATTCTCTTCCTCTCTCTCTCCTTCCCTCCCTGCACACCATTTTTTCTCTGCCTCATTTACTGCTCCACACACGCCCTACTCTTGATGCTCTCCAGAAAAGCTAGCCACTTCAACAGTTTTACATTCATTTACCGAATTTACAACACTTCCTCAGATGCTCATTCTATAACATATGCTTTTAGCACCTTGTCTCAACTTAGGAGGAAAAAGCAAGAATGAAATAAAGTGTCAAGATCTTGCATTAAAAGTCTTTGGATTTACCAGAAAGCAACAGAAACATAACCACTTTTGCTTTAGTCTCTGGGATGCATCTTCAATATGCCCTACTCCCCCTAGATACAAACATGCTACGAAGGTATGAAGAACAGTGGAAGGTGAGCAGTCTCTGAATATGGGATCGGTTATATCCAGTGCTTTATGAAGTGCATGAGTAAAATCGCTCAGTCATGTCCAACTCTTTGCAACCCCATGGACTATAACCCACCAGGCTGTTCTGTCCATGGAATTCTCCACACAAGAATACTGGAGTGGGTTACACTGCCCTTCTCTACGGGATCTTTCCAATCCTGCAGTCAAACCCAGGCTTCCCACATTCAGGCATATTCTTTACCATTTGAGCTACCCAGGAAGCCCAGTGCTTCATAAGGCTCCACTAACCTGCTGTCTCGTGCTACTGTCAGTTATGTTCAAGACAAACACTATTCCTTCAAAACAATTTGTGGATCATCCCTATACAATAAAATTTTTACTCAAGTACTCCAGCTGGAATCAAAATTGTGTAAAAGGTTTTAAGTGCAGAGAGCAGCAACAGCAGGAAATGTCTTCCCTAACCTTGCTTCCACTCCCAAGGACAAAGATTTTGAACGAGCAATTCAGTTCATATAGAAATACGATTATTCTCTACTAAAAACTTACACTAACACTCCTGACAAATTGCCAAGGCCAAAGTAAAAACTGAAAACATCTTAGAAACTATTTTTATGACTGTTAATCTGGCCCATTTTTGTACCTTTAGATTAGGCAGACATGATAGGAGCAACACATCAGCAGTCACACATTCAGTGAGATTCTAAAACAAAAGGTTCAGACTCAAATGAACACAGGAGCCAGGCAATAATACAAGCGACTGTGCTCTGGGCCAGGAAAAAATGGACACAGAAGAATGCATGTCCAAAGGGGACAGGCAACACTGACCTCCATCTGTCGCCATGAAGGAATATAGGCTCAAGGAGGCAAAATTTGTCAATTTTTTAAAAGAAAAGAGAAAACTTAAGTTTTAAGTGAGATTCCCAATGTGAAATGCTAGCGGCTGGCATTTTTTAAATTAAACCATGTGCAGGTTGTTTAAAAAAAAAAGTTAGTGCTCAGGCCACCAATGTCATATCCACATATCTAAAACAAATTGTTTCATCACAGCTTTGGCATTACCCTCTACCACAAGGGAGCAACTCTTGAGTGAGCCTGTGACAAAACTGATGCGAGAAGTACCCCAGATTGATGTCCCACTCACCACCTCCCCTAGGACTAATGACTCGATGCTTTGGTAAGAGGAACACAGGGTCACGATGAGAAGTGGATTAAGGCAACATTTGCTCTCATCTATCAATGGCCACCTTACTGTGTGGGAGAGAATGGTGAACAAGGTTGAGAATGCAGAGAAGCTCCACAGAAAGGTGGCTAGCCTCTGTAGAGAGATGATTTAGCAAATACCAAGGGGAATGAACAAGTGTAGATTCTACTGTGTTATCCCTAAGGCTTGGATACCAGCTCCTGATCATGGCAGGGGATGGGCTGATACATCCTCCAATAGTTAATCTTCAAAACTCTACATTCCAAGGGCTAGGGCCTTCACTCAGCTCTGCTCCAGCAGGTGAATGTCAGTGAGAAACCCAATTCTCCTATTGCTTCTCCCCACTCTATGTTTTCTTCAACAGATGCTGTTACGGGCCTGAGAGTACTTACTGTCCAATCACTCTTTCAAGGACTTATTTAAATGGACCTCAAAGAGGCTTTGAGATTCCCAGGTGACACAGTGGTAACGAATTTGCCTGTCAGTGTAGGAGATGCAAGAGACATGGGTTCAATCCCTGAGTGGGGAAGATCTCCTGGAGTAGGAAATGGCAACCCACCCCAGTATTCTTGCCTGGAAAACCCCATGGATAGAGGAGCCTGGTGGGTTACGGTCCATGGGGTTGCAAACAGTAGGATACAACGGAGCACACATGCACACATGGCAAGATGAGGTTTTAGGGAAAAAGGAAGATCTAGGCTTTCAAGTGAGAAAAGATGAAAAGAGAGTCACTCAGGTTTAAATATGATCAAGCTCAACCCCCTGGGGTTGAAAGTAAAACGGTGGTATAGGCAGGATGAAAATCTAGCCACAAATGCATTTACTAGCAACTCCTCTTCATCAGAATTCTCAGTAATCAGTAACAAAATAGGGTCCAGTGAAAGCAAGTTAGCTGCAATTCACAACCAGAAGCTCCTACCTTCAAAAATATGGTGAAGAAATTATAGTTTGTTTCTTTCTAGTTAAAAAGAAAACACAAGCACTTCACCATTTCTGTACATCAAGCCTGATTTCTCATGTAGTATAAATTCTTCATGAAGGAGTCTGTTGATGTGAAAGAAAAAGTCCTATTTGCATTACTTTTGCATCAGATATTTAGACATTTAAGGCTTCTAAGTATTATGGATTTCTTCTGATTTAATTACTGATTAATATTTATTATATTAAATTTTTGGCCCCCCAAAATCATCTTAATGTGTTTGCTCAGTCTGTGACAAAATAATTGGTAAAATTTGTTCATGTTAATTTTATTTTACAATCATCTTTTCTTTCATCTATATTTGACTCCTTAATAACTAAATCTATCTTAATGAACTAAGTCTTAGCCTTTCAACATTTTCATAGATATTACAGATAATTAGATAACTTACCATTCCTTATATAATTGTGAATTATTAAAACTTCCAAAGAGCCCAAACTGCTCTACCTTAATATAACTTCAACTGCATGAGCTTTCAGCAGGTCAAAATACCTTTCAAAAAACCAATTTTTTGGTCAGTATCATAACCAGTCACCTGATATGAAGCAACAAGAATGTGCAAGAATGGTATCAAGATTTTACTAGCTGATTTTTGTTGTTCTTGAATGGGTAACTGCAAGTTGTAATGTTGCAATATTTTCTGTTTTAGTCAGTCTTCTTTTTTATATGACTGAGCACAGTACAGTACTTACAGTATTTTTCTATAACCAAAAAAAAGAAGCTTCTGGTTGTGAATTGCAGCTAACTTGCTTTCACTGGACCCTATTTTGTTGAATTATTATTCAAATACTTTCCTATTTTGAGCTAAAGTATTTGAATAATAAATCAACAATCAAGAGATAACTTTCTTACCTTTAAGAATATGAAAAAAATGACCTGTATTCTGAATGTAATTCAGGAAGATTTCTAAAATATTGTGGAGAATGTGTGTAACATCTTGACCTGACTATTCTGATGGGGACAGTGCTCCTTGGGATGTATATATGCAGGTATATTTTTAAGAAATCACTTTAATGATTTTATAAAAATTCTCTACCATGAGTATTTCATAAAGGAATCTTTGTAATCTGGGGAGGGGCTTAATATTCTCAAGACTGGTAGCTGTAGGTGCAGCATTTCGGGGGCTTGAACTCCCCGCTTCTCTGAACGACTTTCATGCCTCTCTTCTCTTTCTGCTATCTCTAGTTTATGAGGGTCTTTGTAGATCAGCATTTACTTTTTCTTTCTTAATCACATGTGTCTGGTGCTTTTGAGAGAACACATCCGTTTTTCATCAGGAGCTCTAGAGATACAGTAACGAAAACCTCCCATCTAGAAAGGCAACCCTGAAAGAGATCACAGGATGTTAAGGATCCTGGGCAGCAGCATCTCCACAATCCAGAGCACTCTTTCTGCACAGGGAGGATCAGCATGCGTCAGCCTGGTCCAGGCTCCACAAGGTTTTCTCTTTTTGGCATAACTGCTAACGGAACTGCCAAGTGCCCTTAAGGGCTCTTCTGCTGGGCCTCAGAGTTTCACTTTCTTAACAGTTCACCTCAGGTACAGCTGACTCCCTGCACTCTAATGCAGTGACCAACCATAGCTGGCCCATCTCCAGCACTCAGCTGGTGATAATCACAATATGAAAGGAGAGTTACTGGGGAGTAGATAGTAAAGCTTTTAGCCAAAAACCTTTAGACAATAATTCAGCTTTTCCTTCAAAAGGCAACAAACACATTTTAAAATTTCACATACTGCAGGGACCAATGTTTCTCTTTGCTCTTCCTGACTTTTGAGAAAGTCAGGCAGTTTGAGAGCAGAACACTTGATATTACAGTACAGATTTTATCTTTCATTTTCTACTTAAAAGGAGTGGGGAGATTTACCCCTCACATTATGTTTGAGATGTTACTACAGAATTTGTCACAAAATTTCCATCAGAATTTTAAAATCTGACAATCAGGAACCTGGCTTACAATAACATCAGGTTAAGTCACTATGAGAATGCAGAGAGGGAGGGAGAGAAAGGGAGAGAATTTTTCTAGACTGCTTTAAATATATGGGCAAATAAGGTGAAAGAGGAGCAAAAAGTTGATGCAAAAACTGTATCTATATCCAATCTAAATGAAAGAACTATATCTATATCTAAATTATGCAATTCTGTTTGGCTGATTGCTGGATTCTTAGCAATGCAGAATGAGAATTTTATTTGTGAATTAGGAAACATTTCAGATTTTGATCATTTAAAAATATGTTTTGCAAAAGAAAAGACTAGGAATTATGAACTATTTATTACCTTACTTCACTTACTCTAATGCAGTCCTAAGATAATAAATTAAAAGCAGTTCTGTCAGAGGTATGATGTCCTTTATGAATAACTATTTTAGGATTCTCCATATATTGCCCTATTTTCTTTTGCATATTATAACAACATATTTGAGGCTCTTTGTTCCATAAGCAAATTTCAGAAATGTTTACCTACACGTTTCTTCATAAATTTTTTTGGCATGCCTGCTTTTTCATACATATATCTAAATAATTAAAAGATCTCACCATAGCCTTGAAAAATACACTGCTTCCTTTGATGCATGTTATGGGTAGTGCTGTACTTAGAGCCAGAAAGTTTTTTCTAGCCTCACCTTTTGTGCAAATCCTGTATTCACATCAAGGAATGTTAGTACAACTTCAGACAACAAGCACTCAATCTCTTTCTGGTTCTATTTTTAAAAGACTGTTTTGACAGCTCTAATTGTGGCATGCAAAAATATCAGTCAGGTAGC
The DNA here is from genome assembly GCF_001704415.2 of Capra hircus. NCBI lineage: Eukaryota > Metazoa > Chordata > Mammalia > Artiodactyla > Bovidae > Capra > Capra hircus. The sequence goes on from NC_030814.1 coordinate 75,650,284, forward strand.
TGAACTTGCACTTCAAAGACTATCCTTCAGGGCTGGATTTATTAAATATTAAATAAGAACATTAAGGAAATCATACATTTTACATGAAATATTTTGGTTTTAACCTGATTTCTTCACTGAAATCATTGGTCAGTGCAGTCCCTTGCTACTAGCATACCTAAATTATGCACTAGGCAAGGAATTTTCCTGTAGAAATCAGCAAGTCAACTGGAACAACCTCTCTGCAGGAAAGCCCTGTCAAGATATATTATAATCCTTTTTCTGATTATATTTTGATAATAAAGTGAAGTAGGTTAAGAAAAGAAAATTAATTTTCTTTATAAGAAACATCTAATGAAGCTTTTATTCATTTCTGACAGGGATTCACCACATGTTGAGAATAACATCCTGCACTCAAAGAGGAAAAATCAGATTCCATTCCCCATTCAGAAAGGAAGTAAATGTGACATGGTTTCTAAAGTAATATATTAAAGAATTAATGACCAGATCACAGTATTGAGACAACTATTTTAATCAAACAAATACATATAAAATATTACTGTTGTTATATCCTTCCTTATAAAGATCCAGACAGGATTAAAGCATTTACTAAAGACTGCTGATGCCTACCACTGTGACTAAACGTATTCTATTTTTTTCTGGTAGACATTTATAACCACAAAAAAGAATTAACTGGACAGTCAGGCTGTGAAAATTGGCTTTTTTCCTTTAAGAATAAGACTTTTTTAGGAACAAACATTTATGTGAAAATCTTCTACCACTCTCAACTTTTCCTAACTTCAAAATAAAGGAAAATCCAAATAACTAGATTTTTTTAAACATACAGCATTGTACTTAAGACAGTACCTGACAGCTACTAGGTGTTAAATATATATATGTTGGATGAAGGATAACATGGATTAGAAAATTTTAAAAGTCAAAATCTGCATGGTGTATCTCTTTCCAGCCTTTTACCTTTTACCTTGTCTTGACTTTTAAAATGTCTGGAGCATCTTATGGAATGTATACAGTTGGGTCTTATTCTACTAATCATCAGAGAAATGAAAATCAAACCCATAATTATGCAGCCACTATGGAGAACAGTATGGAAGTTCCTTAAAAAATTAAAAACAGAGTTAACATATGATCCTGCAATCCTACCCCTGGGCATATATCCAGAGAAAACTATAATTCAAAATGATACATGCACCCCAATGTTCACTGCGTCACTATTTACAATAGCCAAGACATGGAAGGAATTTAAATGTCCGTTGACAGATGAATGGATATAGAAGTGGGGTGTGTGTGTGTGTGTGTGTGTGTGTGCGCGCACACACGTGTATAATGGAATTATTACTCAGCCATTAAAAAAGAACAAAATAACACCATTTGTAGCAACAGGGATGGACTCAGAGTTTATCATGCTAAGTGAAGTCAGAGAAAAACAAGTATCGTGACATCGCTTATACATGGAATAAAAAATACAAATGAACTTATTTACAAAGCAGAAACAAATTCACAGACACAGAAAACAAACTTATGGCTACCAAAGTGGAAAGAGGAGGAGGGGCAATTTATCCCTTCTAATTTAGAAGGCTGGAATTAACATATGCACACTACTATATATAAAATAGATCACCAACAAAGACCTACTGTATAGCACAAGGAAATATATTCAATATTCTGTAGTAACCTATAATGGAAAAGAATCTGAAAAAGAATGTATATATATACATATACACACACAGATACATATATACACTCAAACTGAATCACTGTGTGGTACACCTGAAATTAATATGTCAGTGTTAATCGCTCAGTCGTGTCCAACTCTTGGCGACCCCATGTAGCCTGCCAGGCTCCTCTGACCACGGAATTGTCCAGGCAAGAATACTGCAGAATATGATAACTGTAAACCGACTATACTTCAATAAAGAAATAAAAAAGTTTAAAACTATGAGTTATCATCTCATACCTGTTAAAAGAGAACAAGAACACAAGAGAGAACAAAAATGTTGAGAAAAGGGAATCCCTAAACACTGCAGATAGAAATGTAAAAATGGTACAGCCACTACGGAAAACAGTACGACAGTTCCTCAAAAAATAAAAAAATAGAGCCACCATAAGGTCCAGCAATCCCACTTCTGGGTATATATATATATAAAGGAATTAAAATCAGAATCTTTAAGACAAACCTGCATCCTCATGTTACAGCATTTTTCACAACAGCCAAAACATGAACACAATCTAAATGTACTTCAATGGGTCAACAGATTAAGAGAAAATATTACACACACACACACAGATATTATTCAGCCATAAAAAAGAAGTAAATCCTGCCATGCGCAACAACATGGATGTACAGTGGAGAGCACTACGCTAAGTAAAATAAAGAAAGACAAATACTAAATGGTATCACTTATATGTGAAATCTTAAAAAAAATGCTAATTTCATTGGAAAAGAAAATAGAATGGTAGTTACCAGGGGCTGGGGTAGAGGGGAATAGGGTGATACAGGGCAATGGGCACAAATTTTCAGTTACAAGAATAAGTTCGGAGGATCTAAAATACAGCATGGGGACTATACTTAATAATATCTGTATATTTGAAAGTTGCTATGAAAGTAAATCTTGAAAGTTCTCATAGCAGGCAAAAAAAAAATTGCAATTCTGTATGGTTATGGATATTAACTAGACTTATTGAGATGATCACTTTGCAGTATATACAAATATCAAGTTACTCTGTGCATTAGATCCTAAGCATTCTCACCAGATACACAAGAGTTTGCCAGTATCAACTATGTGAGGTGATGGATGTGTTAATTATCTTGATCTTGGTAATCATTTTATAACGCATATGTATATCAAATCATATTATATAAATATATAAATCATATTTTCCAATTATTCCTTTGTAACAATAAAAAAACATTATTGGGATTTAAAGATTTACTGAGTGTTCTGACCTCAGGATGAGTCCCATCATACTTTACATGTCCAGTTATTTCAATAAGAAATGCAAACTTCCAAGATTATCTGTCATCCTACAGACTCACCACTAGACTTCTCTAAAACTCCATATCCTACTCTTCTTATCCTTACAAACTGTGATACTGTGATTTATAGCAAGAAATATGTATTTCATCTTCTTTCTCATTTCTGACAGACCTCCTAAAATCTTCAGAATTTCCTAAGTGATAAAAGCAATAAAGGGGCCCTTACGTTTATAATAAACTCCTTCCTACCAACCCTGAGTTTATGTTAACAAGGTGACTTTTAAGCACTTAATGATGGGAGCCTGCTGCCAGGAGTACCAGCCACAGGATTGGAGGGTTGAAACTTTCAGTACCCCCACGTTACTATAGGATTATTCACAACGGCCAAAATATAGAAGTAAACCAAGTGTCCTTTAATGGATAAATAAAATGTGTGTGTGTGTGTGTGTAATGATTTTTAAAAAGGAAATTCTGCCATTTTCAACAACATGGATGATTCTGGAGGTTATAACTCGAGGTAAAATAAGCCATAATTAGAAAGACCATGAAGAGGAGAGCAGTTAGAGGCTGAATCAATCTCCAGTGGTCACTGATTTAATCAAACATACTTATATAACGAAGCTTCTGTAAAAATCCAGAAAGGAAAGTGTTCAGAGAGCTTCCAGGTTGTTGAAAATATGGAGATTCAGGGAGAGTGATGAGCCTAGAGAGGGCTCGGAAGCTCCAAGCCCCATCCCATATACCTTGTCCTATGTAATTCTTCCATCTGGCTCTTCCTGAGTTACATCCTTCAATAATAAGCTGCCAATCTCGTAAGTAAAATGTTTCTCCAAGTTCTGTGAGCCACTCCAGCAAACTAATCCAACCCAAGGCAAGGATTGTGGGACCTTTCAGTCTATAGCCAGCTGGTCAGAAGGCACAGGTGACAACCTGGACCTGAGACAGGGGAGTGACTTGGGAGGTTGAGCCTGTAGTCTGTGGAATCCACCACTGTCTCTCAGGAGTATCAGAACTGAGCTACATTTGTGGAATATTAGGTCAGTGTCCTCAGAAACTGATTTAATTCCTTGGTAGTATGGGGAAAAACACACACAATGAACAAACCTTTCCACTGCACCTTTTAGAATTCATGGTCAGTGATCAACAGAGTGACTATGTATTACCATTTGAACATTCCTATCTCACTTTACTGTTTGTACGGTGTCACACCCAATAGATAAAATTTCCCTCATTTATATAATAAATTAGATGTTCAACCTAATTACCAGTAAGCCCTCCCATCCTTGAAGGTTTCCCTCACCATAAGTGCAACTGGGTGCTCGCTTAGGACGCTGCTTCTCCTTGGTCCTCTCAAGTGGAAGCTGCTTTTCCTCTCACATCCCTCTTACCTCAAAGCCTGGAGACAGAGTAGCTCTCCTTGATGGCCCTTGTCACTTTCCATCAAACTCACTTGTTTTTTCCTCTTTCTTCATTAAAAATTTATAGCACCTTTGAAAGGCATTACCAGACTATCACCCCTTTCCCTCCTTGTTGACATTACCTATTAACCTCCAGTCACTTCCCCTCATTCATTGATGAATTCAGCACCTACTTTCCACCAATACTCCTGTTATTCTTGGGGACTTCCAGACCCCAAAACTTGACCATTCCATTCCATAGCCTCTTAATTCTTTACTTGATGGCTTCCCAGGTGGCACTAGTGGTAAAGAACCCACCTGCCAATGCAGGAGATATAAGAGACATGGGTTCGATCCCTGGGTCGGGAAGATCCCCTGGAGAAAGAAGTGGCATCCCAGTACCCCTGCCTGGACAATCTCATGGATAGAGGAGCCTGGTGGGCTATAGCCCATAGGGTCACAGAGTCAGACACGACCGAAAAGGCTTTGCACACACACGGTCTAGATGTCCTTCTCTCCTCATCCATCCTAGAGTCTGCAGTCTAGTTTATAACATAGTACCCCAACTCCCTTACCCTCTCTCCTCCTCTTGTGCTCATCTAATAATACCCCAATCCAATCATCTTCTTCCTCTAGGACTAGGCAGCACAGCAGAACATAGAGTACACACATACACAACTCACATACACAGATCTACTTCAAATGTATACTCATTATCTGAAAGGGGTACACAGCAATGCCAAACAGTCCTACTCCTTGCCCCAGTAAACCCACTCTCCAGATAAATACCTCATTCTCTCTCTCCATAAACATATCTCAATATGCTTCTTCATACTTGGTTAGTAACTTTACCACTTTCTTCACTGAAAAAATATAATCAGATTCAAAAATCTGTCATTTTTTCCTTCAGCAAGTCTACCAATCTACCCAGACAGCTATCCTTAATATCGCATATCTCAAAAAAAATTCCTGTCCTTTGATCCCTCTGAATGATTATTTCCCTGAAAAATTCCTTAAGATTATTTATGTGCTATATCCTTCTCATCATTTGCAAGAAAACGGAGTAGTCACCTCATCCAACAAGGCCTTTACCAACTGCTCTGGCTAAACTCTCATACTTTACTTTTGGACTTTCTTCTGTAACAGCAATCAATAACTGAAATTATTTTATTACATCTGTTTCCAACCACCAAACTTCAGCTTCTTGGACACAAGGATTCTGTCTTCAACATCACTATATTCTTTAGTACTTAAAATAGTGCCTAATACATACTAAGTGCTACATAAAAATATTTACTAAATTACTGAGAAACACTAAGTAGACTAAGATCTATCTACTAACAGACATAAAAGACAGACCTTAAGACACTTTTACTATATACTGACCTTGAATTTTTATAAATACTAAAGCCTATTTCACTACTAAAGCATCACATCCAATTATCCAAAATAATGGTAGATGCATGAAGAGATATATTGCCTAACATTTTGTTCCTTGATGCAAAATACTAGGAATGATTCATATATTAATATTTCAAATTAATCATTCAAGATATTTTAATAATAATGTTATTGATAATCACCATAAAATAAAACATAACAATTTTAATTTTGAAATAATTCAAATAACAAAAATTAGTAGAAGCATTAAGTCATTAGTCATGTAATGATTTCTTTTAAAATGGAAACTAATTTTATTATATTAATCTACTGAATATTAGATATTAAAAATTACAAATGTTAAGTTCTAAATAAAAACTATTGTTATACTCTATAAGAATAAACATTAATAAATGTTAAGCTAAAATGAAGACCAATACTCTGAAAAGTAATGAAATCAAGCAGCACAAATTAAAAAATCAAAAAGTAACATAGTAATCCATTTTTCCCACTTTAACTTACTGAATGAACCCTTTATAAATTAAAGAAATAGCCAATTTGTTACTATATTTTGCCTGAAAGTCACTGTTTCTACTCATTTTTATTTTTACTTTATTCACTAAATATATATTTTTCTTTTATAAAAGACTACCCATCATGGGTGAAAGTATCTGTCATTGTCTGCCCCATAGAATTTGAATTTGCAAGAATTCTAAGAGTTACTAAACAATACTATTAAATGTATGTTAAAATACTGGTTTCATTTCTATAATTGCAGATAATCTAGAGATGTGAAAAGGCAAGCTTACATTTTAGATTCAAAATCACGGTTTTTCATGTATATTTTTAACTGCTTCTTCATTGATTATATTAAGAAAGATGCAATTTTAGAAATAAAATTATTTAATAAAGCTTTAAAAATATGCAATTATACTTATAAAATCTGATATTTTTCACATTGTATGTTATTGCCTTTTTCACATCAATTATGTTTCCCATAAAATTAAATACATGCAAAAAATGTAATAAGAGATTTTTCACCTTGCAAATAACATATCTGGAGACAGAAATGGATAAATACTTTTAGCATACAAAATTAATGAAGACTTCATCTGTGATGAAAACAATCCTGAGGCAGATGTACTTTTAAAAATGTCTGAATTCCTCAGTATATTCTTAAGTAACAGTAAATTATAATCTCTTATTCAAGGAATATCTATTTCAGTGGTTTTAATCCCTTACACTATAAAATTTCTTTAAAAAATAATTCTTATGTTGTTAGTTCAAGTGAACAATTATTAAAGACTAATAAACAATTATTTGTTTCTCTAATATGCTTTTTTAATAAACTAAGGGAGCCAAGTCATCAGCATAAAGTAAGTTAAGGAGCACTGATTTCCTGCACAAATTTTAATCTATTATAATCTACTAAAACTGCTACAGGAATTAAGAGGCAGTGGTTTATCCTATGCTATAGACAATTAGATTCAAAGTTTCATACATCTAAAACACATTATTGCTAAAAAAAAAAAGCACAGTATTACTAATCTATAAAAACATCCAATTATCTATAAAAATTTATCTATTAAAAACTCACATCTATTTTTAAGGAATAACTCTACATAGTAAAAATCCAGTTATATAAAACTTCTAAGTTTACTAAGTCAAAACTAATGCTTTTCTTAGAGAATCAATAACATTTACTTCTACACCAATGAAGTTGTATCCATAATCAATTTACTTTTCTGAAATTCAACATCATTCAATGGAAAGGATTCTCTATTAACATGATCACATTTTTAAACAGCCAATTTAGGGCATTAAACGGGGATATGTGATGAGGAAAGGGATATGTGATGAAGAACGCCATATGGAAGTGCTCTTCTACATAATCCACTAACAATGGTGGTGGTGAAGAGCTTCCTCCTTCCAAAATCTTAGGAAAAAGACCCCAAGATTGTAATGGTTACAGCTAAGGAAAGCTGGTTTGGAGTCTTAAAGTGGGGGGAAATAATTTTTCTTAATAAAACTCTCATGTTCCATATAACACATTTTATAACCTAAGCTACAGAAAGCTGCTAGCACTGTGACTTGTTTTGTATACCATAGTCCTCAACACTTTATGTACATAAGATTCTCAAATACACAGCAATTTTTTAACCCACCACAAACAGGCTCATAAAACACATAGTCACCTTTATATAAACAAATACTCTCTGAGTTAACTACATGGCTTAAATAACAATTCACAAAATAATCTACCCTACATCAAAGTGTTGAGTCTACATGTAAAGTCTTCTATCAGCTACAAATCCACAAAATCTGAAACTAGTCCAGGCAACTCAACCAAATACAAAGCAACTGAAATTAAAAGTCAACTAATATAATTTTAAAAAGTAACAACTTTAAAAAATCAGACTGTTAAATTCTCACATAATACTACATATTTTGAAAAATTTTAGTAACTAAAAATATTAATAATGATAGTTTTTAAAATGTATTTAAAACTGCTTAATGAGAGTAAGTGACTTAAAAAAGCTCCATATACTAGAAAAATTAAATATGTGTGTGTGTACATATAAGGTTACTTTTAAATCTAATGTTTAGTTTTTCTTTACAACTACAAACTATATACAGGAAACTCTAGAAGTAGTAAAGAAAAAAACCAGAGCTCCCTCTTCTTGCCTAAATGTGTAAATAACTGGAGTAAATCTGAGTTAGAAATACATATATACTACATATACATCTCTTATTCTATACAAAAATCCCCATAAATATTTTCCCAAGCAGACAGGAAAACTTATTTTTTCAAATTGAAAGCTTTTGCCCACTAAAAATATTTAAATTTGTTCTCAAAATTACAGTAGTCTTATATCCTACAGTTATTTCCATGTGAAAACTTCAATATCAGTAAGGTATCACAGTCAACAAATCTGTTCAATGAATACTGAAAAATCTAAAATTATTCAGATTGCATAAAAATGAAAATGTTTGCTATTTCAAAATGGCATGCACCTAGTTAAAAATTACGGCTCTATCCAAGACAATCCACAGATTCTGTGCTTTATCCATCAAAATTCCAGTGGCATTTTTACAGAAATAGAACAAATAATCCTAAAATGTGTATGAAACCAAAAAAGATTCTAAATAGTCAAAGCAATCTTGAGAAGAAAACAAAGCTAGAGGTATCATGCTCCTTGATTTCAAAATACATTATAAAGCTATAGTAATCAAAAAAGTACAATACAGGCATAAAACAAATGAAACAAATAGAGAACCCAGAAACAAACCCACACTTCTATGGTCAATTAGTCTACCATGAAGGAAACTGTCTTCAATAAATGCTGTTGGGAAAACTAAACAGCCACATACAGTCACATGCAAAAGAAAGGAAACGCAACCACTATCTCACACTATACACAAAGATCAACTCAAAATGTATTATGACCTAAATCATAAAACTCCTAGAAGAAAACATAAGCAATAAGCTCTATGACATAGGGATTGGCAATGATTTTTTAAAATCTGACACCAAAAGCAAAGGCAGGCAATAAAAGCAAAAAATAAACAAGTAGGACTACATTAAACTGAATAACTTTTACACAGTAAAGGAAATCATAAACAAAATGAAAAAGCATCCTACTTAAATAGGGAAAAATATCTGCAAGTGACATACTAATAATAGATTAATACCTAAAATATATAAATAATTAATAAAATTAAATATTAAAAAATCCAACTTAAAAATGGGCATATGATCTGAACAGACATTTTTTCAAAGACATATAAATGGCCAACAAGTACATGAGAAGATGCTCAACATGACTAACAATTAGGGAAATGCAAATAAAAACCACAAAGAGCTACCACTTCACACCTGTCAGAATGGCCGTATCACCAAAGAGACAATAAATAATAAATGCTAGTAAGGATGTAGAGAAAAGGGAACCCTTGTGCACTGTTGGTGGGAATATAAATTGATGCAGCCACTGTGGAAAACAGCATGGAGGCTCCTCAAAAATTGAAAACAGAATTACCATATGACCCAGTGACCCCACTTCTGGGTATTTATCCGAAGAAAACACTAACTTGAAAAGATATATGCACCTCCATGTTCATTACAGCATTATATACAATAGCCGAGACAAGGAAACAATCTAAGCATCCATCAGTGGATGAAGAAAATGTGATACACATACATGTGTGCATGTGTGTGTGCTTGTCTGTGTGTGTGTGTATATATATATACGTAGGTATACATATATATATATGAATATGTGTAGATCTATAAAGGAATAGTATTTAACCATAAAAAATTATGAAATCTTACCACCTCCAAAAACATGGATGGACTTCTGGGTATTATGCAAAGTGAAGTAAGAAAAAGAAATGATATCACTTATATACGGAACCAGGGAAGGGGGGAAGCTTATATAAAGACAAGCTCTATGATAAATAGAACATGACTGGTGTTTTCCAGAGGCAGAAGTGGAAGTTAGGGTGGAATGAAATGAGTGAAGAAGGTCAAAAAGGTTCATTTTTTAAGTCATGGGGATATAATATATGGCATGGTGACTATCTACAGTTTAAAGTTGCTAATGGAGTAAATCTTAAAACTGCTCATCACAAGAAAAAAATTTGTTATAACTATGAATGGTGACAGATGTTAACCAGACTTACTGTAATGATCATTTTGCAATGTATAGAAATACCAAATCATTATTGTATATAAATACCAATAATAATATATATTATTATATACATAATAATATAATAATATACATAATAATACATTATATGTCAAATGTACTTTTTCTAATCATACTTTAATTTTTAAAATTAGGGCAATTAATAGCACACTTAAATCACATTAGCTGAATTCAAGTTTAGTTCCTAAATACTTATTTATGAAATAAAATTTCAACCTAAATTACTTGATTATTATTTTCATTTGCTTCTTATTTCAAGCTATAAACCTCATGTACAAGACTGTAACTTGCTATACGTATCCTCTACTGTAGGTCTCTATGTAATTATCTATAAACACCCACAGAAACAATACTGAACCAATCAGGCATAGCATTTTCCTTTCATTCCATTTTATAAGTAAGAACTTCTAACCCAGCTCAACAACTAATCACATTTCAAATTACTGATTTGGAAAAAAAAAAATTGAGGTACATTTTTAAAACAATATAGTATGAAATAAATCTTGTTTTCCGTTGAGTAAGTGAAATTTGTTTTTATGGCTATTTGGATTACTTTCTTCTTCTAGGTAAGTTTAGTATGTAACTCTTAATTCTTTAGACAAAAACCCACAGACTTAAAATGTATAAAAAAGTTAACCTGGTATTGTCAGCTGCAGATTATCATAACTAGCACCATAAGAACAGTTGTACTAAATTTTAACACTGTTCATTAATAGTTCCATTTTCCTGAGTTTGCGTTTGTTCTTTGGCATTGGCTTGGGATATAATCCATTTTTCAGAAGATGTTCCTTGCTGAGGCGAATTTGAGCACCATGCTGAAGCTGGAAAGAGCATAAAGCCTGAAGAGGGCGAAGCAAAGTCTGTTAAGATAAAAAAAAAAAAAAAAAAAAAGAAACATACACAAGTGTGACAAATCATGATTTTTTTCTCTGGAAACAGAGATTATTATATTTTTATTATCAGCTGTTAACTATGAAAAGCAGTAGATACTCTAATAAATATACGATAATTTCTAAATGAATAATTCATAAAAATTCGTATCTTACATCACTGAGGAATTCCAGTAAGAAGATACAAATACTAATTTTCTATATAGGTGACAAAGTCTAAACTTAGTTTTATACTTTAATATATTCAAAGAGTACAAAAATTGGTGTCATTATAATAATTAATTTGTAACAAGCAGACTAAAAGAGACATTTCAGTACAAATTAGTTAATTCAGTTTCAATCACAGACTAACACAAGCTTCCTGCTACTTGATAACAATTAGATGATGGCAGCAATGGATAAGTTTACTAATTCTCACACGACTCCATGGCCTACACACGTGCTCAGTTGCTTCAGTCGTGCCCAACTCTTTGTGACCCCATGGACTGCAGCCTTCCAGGCTCCTCTGTCCATGGGATTCTGCAGGGAAGTATACTGAGTGGGTTGCCTTTTCCTCCTCCAGGGGATCTTCCCGACCCAGGGATCAAACCTGCATTTCTGTGTCTCCTGCATTCCAAGCAGATTCTTTATCACTGAGCCACAGAGGAAGCCCACCCAAGGCCACATACCAGTTAGATATTCAGTTTTTGGTGCATTTGAAATAACCGTAACTGTATACATAGCTGTCTAAACTCAAATACCTATAGAGCCAGATATAAAACACAAACATGTGAACTAGATGGACCCATAAGATAACGCAAGAATAGCGAAGGTTGTAAAACAGCTGGAGCATAATGTCCTTGCTGCTGCTGCTGCTGCTGCCATAATGTCCGTGAAGTTATTCAAATTCAAAAGTTGGGAAAAAATAAAAAGATTAAGCCAGCATTTTAAACATATTTGAGTCAGATTTTTTCCTTGGGCCTGAGATACCTGATCTACTGCTGCTGCTGCTGCTAAGTCACTTCAGTCGTGTCCGACTCTGTGCGACCCCATAGACAGAAGCCCACCAGGCTCCCCCGTCCCTGGGATTCTCCAGGCAAGAACAATGGACTGAGTTGCCATTTCCTTCTCCAATGCATTAAACTGAAAAGTGAAAGTGAAGTCGCTCAGTCGTGTCCGACTCTTAGTGACCCCATGGACTGCAGCCTACCAGGCTCCTCCACCCATGGGATTTTCCAGGCAAGAGTACTGGAGTGGGGTGCCATTACCTTCTCCGGATACCTATCTAATGCTTTTAACTAACAAACCTGACTGTGCAGATTGTTTTGAAAAAATAAAAAGATACACAGATCTTTTTAGTTAAATAGATAGTTAAATCTAAAGATAGATTTAACAACAAAAATTTCACAATGTCTACGTAAAAATGTATTCCCTCCCATGTACAACATAAGTGGTAGCAAAGGGCTTTTAAGTTTTAATTTACAATGAATTCTTACAAATATGTGGCACTCACTGAGAGTTGCTTTTCCATATCCATTCTTTTCTTATTTCAAAAAAATCCAAAACTTCATACAAAGCGGCAATGTGTCCAATTAGCAATACTACACTAACTAGTGACAGTTTATCCAACAAGATAAGTGGAAGGCCTTGGATTAGGACAGACTTAGCAGGCATCATAGGCTTTTGCCTTTTCTTCATATTTGGAACATGACTGTTAGATGTGAGATAACCATTATGTGACTACCGGGCAATAAAAATGAAGATTAAAGCCAAAAACATACAATGATGAACAGAAAGAGAAGAAATCTAGGTCTCTGATATTCTTTTCAGCTGCATCCCCAGCCCTGGACTACTCACTTCAGCATTTCTTATTCACAGGAGAAAAATAAGCCCATATATGGTTCAACCACTGCAGTAAGGACTCTGTTACATGCAACCAAAGGAAACTCCCAACTGACACCAATGAGAAAAAGACAAACATATTGGAAAAAGCTCTGACATTGCTGCAGAAAGTCTCTGGTATGTTCTTATAATTTTAGTATCTTCAATTCTTCAAACAAGAGTAGAAATACAGAAATGACTATATATTACTTTTAGGATCAAGAAAGGAAGTATCTGGATCCTGAAACATCGTATCAGAGACACACATCCAGGACCATACACAGACTAAGACAACTGAAGTTTCTATTGCTATGCTATGACATTTATTAGATTCTTCATGATAGAAGAGTAATTCTCCTATAATACTCCTGTAACTCCTATAAGGACTTCCAACTTTTACTTCCCGAAGATAAGATTCTATCAATTCTCTGAAGTAATTAAGAGAATGAATTTTGGAGATACAGATTTGTGATAATCACTAGGGCTGCTTACAAATATACCAGTCCTCTTTCAGGATACATGAGCAGACTGCATTTTTCTAGTCCCCTCTGAAGTTAGGTATGGCCATATAACTTGACATGGTTAACAAAATATGAGCATGAATAGTGTGCATCATCTCTGCTGCTAAGTCGCTTCAGTCGTGCCCGACCCTGTGCGACCCCACAGACAGCTGCCCACCAGGCTCCCCCGTCCCTGGGATTCTCCAGGCAAGAGCACTGGGGTGGGTTGCCATTTCCTTCTCCAATGCATGAAGTGAAAAGTGAAAGTGAAGTCACTCGGTTGTCTGGACAGGTGCTTTAAAAGTGGTTAATGATTCCCCACGTCCTCTCACTCCTTCCTTGATAAAAGTAGAATGATGTGTCTAGATGGTGCATCCATCAGCCTGCACCCCTAAGTATTATTAGTAGAGGTCCCACTGGAAACCCCACTGTACATAGAGTGCATTATGCCATTCTGATTTTGGAGTTTTAAGTACTGATGAAATCACCAGCTATGTGTTTCCAGATAAATTAGGTAACCTCTATTTGCCTCACTTTCTTAATCTGTAAAGTGAGGACTGGTAAGATGTAAAGTCCATCTTACACAGTTATTATTATGGTGGGCTATAATGATACATTTGAAGTGCTTAGCATACAACTTGACACAAAGGATAATTTTTCTCTATACATTCATAAGATTCTATGTGAGGCAATGTGAAGCTATATGAGAGGTTTACTTGTTCAGAAGAACAAAAATATCCTCTAGTTACAAAATTAGCTAATTTCTAAAAGTTTATTTGGGGGAAAATCAGGGTTCTGTAAATCCCTTGTCTATAGCTGCAAAGTGACAGTTTCAAAAGACCATTATTACCAGCTTCTGACGATGGAGTAGAACCAAGGTATTTCGGCTACAGCACAAAGCCTTGCCCCATCTAGTTATAAAAGTTCATACGGCTTCCAAGGTATGAAGAACCCTGGCACATATTACAATAGCAGAATGAAAGTCACCAACTTTCAGTTCAATTTTTCTGTCAATCCACAGACAAGAACATGAGAGACAAGGAAAGGCAAAACAATGAAATCTTCTTAAGAGTCTGCTGTCAGGCATTTAACATAAAGTATCCCTATGTTATGCTTCTCATAACAATATTATGAGGTAACTATTTCTTGTATATTACACATAAGAAAGCAGCCACAAAGAGATTACATGAATTGCCTTCTGGTAAAAACTGATGATGACAAGTGATGAAGTTCTAATTCAAACTTGCTTCAAAACTCGTATCATGCTACTTCCCAGTGTTTGAAAACTGCTCAAGAATAAAGGAAAAGAATGAGTCAACAGACTAAGAAGGCCATTCTATGCCAAGTGCTTTATTTTGAGAAGCCCCACCTCTACAGAATGAAGCCAGCTGAAAAATAGTAATTTTCCTCCCCTCATCATCTTAAGGTTATATTAGAATACATCTAATAAAAGATTATTGGGGGGAAAAGGCATGTTATAGCTTTCTTTCCCAGGAAAGAAAGAAAACACCTATTTCTAAGCAGATGTTAATTGTGTTTCTCAGAAGAATGCACCAATTTTCTTTTTTTCTTTTTTACTGCAGCTAGATTTAAACAGGCTGACTTGGAGTTCTCCCACTAAGAAAGCTAATTGTCAGCCAGATGCAATAATAAGCGATTTGTGATGTCTCATTATGCTTTTTTTCTGCTCATGCTCCTGCTGTTCATCTTATCAGAACCTCCCAAATAACATACCTGACTATCAAACATCATTTTTCTACTCCTGGTCACTACCACTACCTCAAGTGACCAAGGCAAAAAGAATGATAACTTAATGACCTCACTATTGCTTTGGGACCTTATGTTCAGCTTGACCCATTCTGTAAGGGGGCTTCTTAAAGAGATGAGAATACCAGACCACCTTACCTGCCTCCTGAGAAATCTGTATGCAGGTCAAGAAGCAACAGTTAGAACTGGACATGGAAAAACAGACTGGTTCCAAATAGGAAAAGGAGTGTGTCAAGGCTGTATATTGTCACCCTGCTTATTTAACTTATATTCAGAGTACATCATGAGAAATGCTGGGCTGGAAGAAGCACAAACTGGAGTCAAGATTGCTGGGAGAAATATCAATAACCTCAGATATGCAGATGATACCACCCTTATGACAGAAAGTGAAGAGGAACTAAAAAGCCTCTTGATGAAAGTAAAAGAGGAGAGTGAAAAAGCTGGCTTAAAGCTTAACATTCAGAAAACTAAGATCATGGCATCTGGTTCCATCACTTCATGGCAAATAGATGGGCAAACAGTGGAAACAGTGGCTGACTTTATTTTTCTGGGCTCCAAAATTACTGCAGATGGTGATTGCAGCAATGAAATAAAAAGACACTTACTCCTTGGAAGGAAAGTTATGACCAGCCTAGACAGCATATTCAAGAGCAGAGACATTACTTTGCTGACTAAGGTCCGTCTAGTCAAGGCTATGGTTTTTCCAGTAGTCATGCATGGATGTGAGAGTTGGACTATAAGGAAAGCTGAGTGCCGAAGAATTGATGCTTTTGAACTGTGGTGTTTGATAAGACTCTTGAGAGTGCCTTGGGTTGCAAGGAGATCCAACCAGTCCATCCTAAAGGAGATAAGTCCTGAGTGTTCATTGGAAGGACTGATGTTGAAGCTGAAACTCCAATACTCTGGCCACCTGATGTGAAGAGCTGACTCATTTGAAAAGACCCTGATGCTGGGAAAGATTGAGGGCATGAGGAGAAGGGGACAACAGTGGATGAGATGGTTGGATAGCATCACAGACTCAATGGACATGAGTTTGGGTGAACTTCGGGAGTTGGTGATGGACAGGGAGGCCTGGCGTGCTGCAGTTCATGGGGTCACAAAGAGTTGGACAAGACTGAGTAACTGAAGTGATGTCTGATGTTGGCTGATCCTAGTGTTTTACATCAACAAAAAGGAAAATACAGAGACTGTACAAAAAGCAAGCCTAAACAACAGTCTTGAGTTTCATCTCTCCTTTAAGATACCTAAGTATAGTGTTACTTTCTTCTCAAGAACATACAGAGATGATGGTTAATAAACAAAGCTGACAGATAAGTACAGGGGAATATTAAGTGTGTTTTGCTGATGCAAGGTACACTGGAATAGGTGATAAAGTTAAGGGAGAGGGGAAAATGTCTGAGAATACTCCCTGGTCAATTGGAGGAAGGATTTAGGATCCCTCATGAATTTTTTTCCTCAAAAGAGAAAAAGAGAAATTGTCAAGACCCCAAATTAACTCTACTCACACAGATTCACACAAAAATAGTTTATTCACAATACCCTACTTCTTCCAAAAGAAGAAAGTCTCCAATCCTGACACAGGACATGGCTTTAGGGCAGGGTGAAAGGAAAAGGGCAATTCAATGCTTCTTCTAGCATTCTTTAACTCTCCTCGCCCTGCAGGTCTTTCATTTTTTTCTTTTTTGGTAACTAATCCAGTGATTCTGAACTGAGCTTTTATCCATTATTGGAATTTCCTTCATGGCTAAGGCATACTTTTATAATAGGAACCATGATGAATGAGAGAGAGAGGAAAAAGGCAGAAGAGAGGATTCTGTGTGTGGTGTGTCTGTGTGTCTGTGTGTGTCTGTGTGTGTCTGTGTGTGTGTGTGTGAGAGAGAGAGAAGGAGGAGTTACAAAACTTCATTTAGTTATGCTCTATTATCCTCTGACTTATCTTCTTAAGTTGAATTTATCAAAAATTTTCACGAATTAAAAAAATCTAACAATTCAGTTTTATTTTGGTAATTTTTTCTTGTCATAAGTGTAAAGTTTCTTACAAGTTCTAACAGAATGAGATAGTGAGCTTACTAGAATGTTATTATTTACTAATGATTATGAATTATATATGAAATCATCAGGCTTTCATGGAAATTAAATAAAATGTTGATTGCAGGTTATAACCTTTTCATATTCAGTAGGCTTTTTCCTCAAAAAAAAATTGTATCTTTTTATACTCTAAGCAATGTTAATAAGATAAACAGAAAGTTGATATTTCTGCTCAAATAAAAGTACCAATGGAAAAAACGTTGCTGTAAAATGTTCTTTTAATTAAAAAGAAAAAAGTCGAGTACAAGAGAACACAAATACTAAGAAATACAGAATGCTGAAATATCTAGCCAAGATAAAATTGTATTTAATGTTATGCTACTTAAAAACAATTTAGCATATTACAAATGCTGTTTGCACAGCCTAGAATGAATATTTAAATAATGCAATCTGGAATGCTAAACTAACAGAAAAACATCAGAGGAGAAAGGAAGGTTTTAAAAGTACACACATTTCTATCACAGATATAGTCTACTTGTCACTTGAGCTACAAATTTAACAAGTTATGCATTTTTAAATTTTCCAGACAAAAACCTAACCGAACACTTACTTTCAAAAACTATGTAACTTTCCAAAGACATACCTCTTGTATGTAGTTATTTTTCTCCAAGATAGAAAGAGCAACAGCTGCACACTCCAGTGTAGAAAGGCACCTATTAGTTGGCTGCGCCCGAATTACATACTGACTAGAAATGCTAGTTTTTAATTGCACCTGAAACCAAAAACAGAATAGAATGCAATTTTCATTTTAGGTTTAAAACATAAGGTCTGTATTTAGATACAGTATTAGTATTTTAAATACTATTTACTCTAATTTCCTTCCAAAATCACTAGTTTATAAATATTAAATGTATCAATATCTTCTTTATATAAATCTTTTCATTATTGTTCTGTTAAAAAGAAGATAGTTACACATCTAATAAAGAGGATACATTCAAAATATATACAAATTCCTACAAATCAAAAATAATAAGACTAATAACACCCTCCTTGTGGGCAAAAGAGTAAACAGACACATCACAAGAGAATATATACAAGTACAAATAGGTACATGTAGAGGGGCTCAACATGATTTTATATAAATTAAAATTACAATAAGATAACATTTCATACTCATTACTGTTATTGTTGTTTTTAGTCATTAAATTGTGTCCAGCTCTTTTGTGACCACACGGACTATAGCCCTCCAGGATCCTCTATCCATGGGATTTCCAAGGCAAGAATACTAGGGTGCATTGATATTTCCTCCTCCAGGAGATCTTCCCAACCCAGGGACTGAACCTGTGTCTCCTGCATTAGCAGGCAGGTTCTATTCCACTGAACCACCAGAGAAGCCCCCTTTCACAGCAATTTGAACAGTTAAAATAAAAAAGACTAACACCACCAAATCGGGATGCAGCAAATGAAACTCTCATACATTGAATTAGGAGTGAAAATGGTTTAATCACTTTGGAGAACTGACAACTGGGATTTTTTGTTTTACAGTTTATTCTTCCACTATTTTTTTAAATGTCTTTGAGGTCTCCTGTTGTATCTTTTTTAAACAATTATTTTTTTTAATTTATTTTTGATTGTGTTGGGTCTGTTGTTACATACAGGTTTTCTCTAGCTGCAGAGAGTGGGGCCTATTCTCTAATTTCACTGCAAAGCCTTCTCATTGTGCTGGCTTCTCTTGTTGCAGAGCACATGCTCTAGGTGCACAGGCTTCAGCAGTTGTGGCTCAAGGCACGGCGTGGTTGATCTACAGCACGTGGAATCTTCCCAGACAAGGAGCTGAACCCATGTCCTCTTCATTGGCAGGCAAATTCCCAGCCACTATACCACCAGGGAAGTCCCTTCCATTATTTTTTAAACTGGTTAAGTGTATGTCTGTGTGGATGTGAATGCATATAAACACACAGACATATACATACATATCCTCTTTTTAGATAAAAGTAGTAGCATACTACAAACACTTTTCTCCATCAAGATAATATTCTAGCTGAGACAGAGTCATACATGAAAAAAGCAATACAAAAATGAATGTCAGAATTTTGGCTCTTTGATTTCTACTTTAATTACATGAAACTCAAGCATTATCCTATACTCATAAAGCTATATCCTAAGCCCATATGGTTCCTTCACTCTTCTTTTTGTAAAGAATTCTCTACAACTTGTTTCCTTTCCTTCCTCAAAAAGAGATAAAGGAGAGAGGGGGGAGGGAGAGAAGTGGGGAAATAAAGTGAGAAATAAAGTGCGTAGAGATTCACTACAGAATGTATGTGATTTTGAAATACATATTTGACTAATTATGTTTTAGATATGATCATATTAAAATCACCTCACATTTTAACCAAAGGACAAGACAAAAAATAGATGCAGCGAGGGAAAGAAATAGAAGAAAATGGTTGAGAAACATCTATAATTATAACAGAAAGCCTATGATTAAATAGCTATATAAAAATTCATAATGCTGATTAACTGTAATTACTAACAGCTTTGATTATTTCATCAGGTCAATGTACTAAAACAGAGTAAAGCCAACTACTGCTTTCAATACTCATTTCCAAGTTATCAGTGGAGGAGTTTATGACAGACATCTGATTAAAATAAAACCTATGGGAAACATGCAAAATTCACAGTGAATTTTGTTTATTGGAATTAATTTTATCTTTGAAAGAAAATGGGGGGCAGTTTTATTTCTTACTATGGCTCACATGGCTGTATGAAAACAGAGTTTGAAATCTGTCATTTGTTTAAAAATTTCAGAATATCCTTCACAAATCATCTCTCCAGGGATTATTCAGTAACTGGATACATTAAAAGAGTACACATAACTACTATCTGTTATATTAGTAGCATATATGTTATTAAAACATTATAATATGATCTCACAGCTCTTCTTTTTATACTTATGTGCTACATCACCTTCAACACATGCTTAATTCAATAGGTAAATGAGCAAAACCAAAAAGAAAACCTGTTGACCCATCTTCTTGAGAAATCACAAGCATCATAATAATTTTTAGAAACTGCCTCATCAGCATGAATAAGAGGTCAAGAAAATCCATGGCAAAATTAGCTATTCCAAGAAAGAAAAAAATGAACATATAATAAAAGTATGTTATGTAGAAAGAGCAACTACTAAAGGGATCAAGACTACTGTATCAAAGTTGACAATAATTAATTTCAGTCAAGTCACTTAGTTTTTCAGTTCCTGCTCACCTGATAAAAAATCAGATAACTAGACATGATGGTATGAAAACCTATGTTTAGTGATGAATCCCAAGATCATATAATATATACACAATTATAATTCTATATTAATTACAGGTTATTATGATTAATGTGTATATTATACATCATATATTATGTATAATTATTATATATAATCTTCTTTTCAATTTTTGGAAGCCATGTTTATGCAAAGAATGTTTCACTAATTTTGACCTTGGAAGTTGGTTGTCCGAGGGTAGACGCTGTCTAAGGACTCTTAATATGACTTCTTTAGGAACAGGAGTACGACTAGCTAGTTTAGAATTCTACTGGTACAGGTTGTAAGACTATCACTTCCACTTTAGAAACAGCCAACTTATCCAAACCTTACTCCTAAGACATAGCTTCAATCTTTTCCACTGATTCTGTGCATTAGCTATGATTTTAATTCCTTAAAATCTCTTAAAATCCTTTTTTCTCTTCCATTAAGTGTATATTTAATATATAAGAATACCAGATAACAGCTCAACAGCTATGATCACTGTTCAGATACCTTTTTAAAGGGTCTGTTCAAACATTTCTTTGCCAACAAAGGTCTGTCTAGTCAAGGCTATGGTTTTTCCAGTAGTCATGTATGGATGTGAGATTTGGACTATAAAGAAAGCTGAGAACAGAAGAATTGATGCTTTTGAACTATGGTGTTGGAGAAGACTCTTGAGAGTCCCTTGGACTACAAGGAGATCCAACCAGCCCATCCTAGGGGAGATCAGTCCTGGGTGTTCACTGAAAGAACTGATGTTGAAGCTGAAACTTCAGTACTTTGCCCACCTGATGAGAAGAGCTAATTCATTGGAAAAGACTCTGATGCTGGAAAAGATTGAGGGCAGGAGGAGAAGGGAACAACAGTGGATGAGATGGTTGGATGGCATCACCGATTCAATGGACATGAGTTTGGGTGAACTCCGGGAGTTGGTGATGGACAGGGAGGACTGGCATGCTGTGGGTCATGGGGTCACAAAGACTCAGACACAACTGAGCGAATGAACTGAACTGAACTGAACAGCCTTCTTAAAACCATAGCCTTGACTAGATGGACCTTTGTTGGCAAAGTAATGTCTCTGCTTTTTAATATGCTGTCTAGGTTGGTCATAGCTTTTATTCCAAGGAGCAAGTGTCTTTTGATTTTCCTGGCTGCAGTCACCATCTGAAGTGATTCTGGAGCCCAGAAAAATAGTCAGCCACTGTTTCCACTGTTTCCCATCTATTTGCTATGAAGTGATGGGACAAGATGCCATGATCTTCGTTTTCTGAATGTTGAGTTTTAAACCAACTTTTTCACTCTCCTCTTTGACTTTCATCAAGAGGCTAAGTTCTTCACTTTCTGCCATAAGGGTGTGTCATCTGCATATCTGAGATTATTGATATTTCTCCTGGCAATCTTGGTTCCAGCTTGTATTTCATCCAGCCCAGTGTTTCTTTTTTTTTTTTTTTTTTTTTTTGTTTTTACTTTATTTTACTTTACAATACCATATTGGTTTTGCCATACATTGACATGAATCCAACATGGGTGTACATGCGTTCCCAAACATGAACCCCCCTCCCTCCTCCCTCCCCATAACATCTCTCTGGGTCATCCCCATGCACCAGCCCCAAGCGTGCTGTATCCTGCGTCAGACATAGCCTGGAGATTCGATTCTTACATGATAGTATACATGTTTCAATGCCATTCTCCCAAATCATCCCACCCTCTCCCTCTCCCTCTGAGTCCAAAAGTCTGCTATACACATCTGTGTCTTTTTTGCTGTCTTGCATACAGGGTCATCATTGCCATCTTTCTAAATTCCATATATATGTGTTAGTATACTGTATTGGTGTTTTTCTTTCTGGCTTACTTCACTCTGTATAATAGGCTCCAGTTTCATCTATCTCATTAGAACTGACTCAAATGTATTCTTTTTCATGGCTGAGTAATACTCCATTGTGTATATGTACCACAGCTTTCTTATCCATTCGTCTGCTGATGGACATCTAGGTTGTTTCCATGTCCTGGCTATTATAAACAGTGCTGCGATGAACATTGGGGTACATGTGTCTCTTTCAATTCTGGTTTCCTTGGTATGTATGCCCAGAAGTGGGATTGCTGGGTCATAAGGCAGTTCTATTTGAAATTTTTTAAGGAATCTCCACACTGTTCTCCATAGTGGCTGTACTAGTTTGCATTTCCACCGACAGTGTAAGAGGGTTCCCTTTTCTCCACACCCTCTCCAGCATTTATTGCTTGCAGATTTTTGGATCGCAGCCATTCTGACTGGTGTGAAGTGGTACCTCATTGTGGTTTTGATTTGCATTTCTCTAATAATGAGTGATGTTGAGCATCTTTTCATGTGTTTGTTAGCCATCCGTATGTCTTCTTTGGAGAAATGTCTATTTAGTTCTTTGGCCCATTTTTTGATTGGGTCGTTTATTTTTCTGGAATTGAGCTGCATGAGTTGCTTGTATATTTTTGAGATTAGTTGTTTGTCAGTTGCTTCATTTGCTATTATTTTCTCCCATTCAGAAGGCTGTCTTTTCCCCTTGCTTATATTTTCCTTTGTTGTGCAGAAGCTTTTAATTTTAATTAGATCCCATTTGTTTATTTTTGCTTTTATTTCCAGAATTCTGGGAGGTGGATCATAGAGGATCCTGCTGTGATTTATGTCGGAGAGTGTTTTGCCTATGTTCTCCTCTAGGAGTTTTATAGTTCCTGGTCTTACATTTAGATCTTTAATCCATTTTGAGTTTATTTTTGTGTGGGGTGTTAGAAAGTGATCTAGTTTCATTCTTTTACAAGTGGTTGACCAGTTTTTCCAGCACCACTTGTTAAAGAGATTGTCTTTACTCCATTGTATAGCCCAGTGTTTCTCATGATGTACTCTGCATATAAGTTAAAGAAGCAGGGTGACAATATACAGCCTTAACGTACTCCTTTTCCTATTTGGCACCAGTCTGTTTTCCATGTTCAGTTGTAACTGTTGTTTCCTGACCTGCATACAACTTTCTCAAGAGGCAAGTCAGGTGGTCTAGTATTCCCATCTCTTTCAGAATTTTCCACAGTTTGTTGTGATCCACACAGTCAAAGGCTTTGGCATAGTTAATAAAGCAGGAATAGATGTTTTTCTGGAACTCTCTTGCTGTTTCGATGATCCAACCAATGTTGGCAACTTGATCTCTGGTTCCTCTGCCTTTTCTAAATCCAGCTGGAACATCTGGAAGTTCATGGTTCACGTTATCGCTGAAGCCTCACTTGGAGAATTTGGAGCATTACTTTGCTAGCGTGTGAGATGAGTGCAATTGTGCAGTAGTTTGAGCATTCTTTGGCGTTGCCTTTCTTTGGGATTGGAATGAAAACTGATCTTTTCCAATCCTGTGGCCACCGCTGAGTTTTCCAAATTTGCTGACATACTGAGGGCAGCACTTTCACAGCAGCACTCTAAAGCTGCACTTCTAAAGGATTCTAGAAAAATCAATCTATTTTGTAGGCTTTCTGAAACAACCCTAATCTAGAACAAGCTGAAATAAACTTTTTAGTGACATTCTGAATTCCTTACCAGTGAAAGATACACATAAAAACCCTCCTTTCTGAAGCTACCTTTCTTCTGTGATCTTTCATAAACAGGATTCATTATCTGAGCTTAGGATCTGCCCTTTGACGGCAAGGTGCTATATGTTTTCTTCTGGTCCCAATTCTTCAACCCACTTCATTTATTTCCTCAGTTTAGTTCAACACTATGTTCTCACAGTGATAAGGGTCCAGCTTTGACATCAGAGAGTTGCCAATATGAACACAGACTTAGCCACTTACATGCACAGTGTCATGCACTTGGACAATAACTGCTTTTCTAGAAAATGTACATGTATTGTCTCATTCAATTCTCACAAAGACCTTATGAAGTAAGTACTGGTATTATCTCAATTTTACAGATGAGGAAAATAAAGTACACTGAGGTGAAGTAACTTACCCAAGGTTCCAAAATCAATCATGGTAAAAGAGATAAATGAATTTATAAAGTCTTATTCAAGACCCTGAGCTCTTTATAACTAGGTTAATAATTAAATGGATGAATGCTTCAGCAAATCCCAACAAACAAAACAAAGCTATTCTGATGGAAAACAAGACTGAGGCACTCCTGAGGAATTTTATGATTCGGATTCATGCTAATATATGGCAAAACCAATACAGTATTGTAAAGAAAAATAAATAAAATAAAGAGCAAAAAAAATAATAATAAAAGATAAAAATAAATAAAAAAACAACAGTACAGGGGAGGAGTATTCTCAACAGTGAAAGTTTCTCAATAAATATCACTATCTGTGGTCTTGCTCCAACCTCATCACACTATGAAGTCTGTACACTTTTTCTAAAACTTAAGATTCCAAGCATACTAAAAGGATATATATATTTAAAAGACATATATAAAAGACAGAATATTAAAAAGCAGAGACATTATTTTGCCAACAAAGGGCCGTCTAGTCAAAGCTATGGTTTTTCCAGTATCACGTGTGGATGTGAGAGCTGGACTGTGAAGAAAGCTGAGCACCGAAGAATTGATGCTTTTGAACTGCGGTGTTGGAGAAGACTCTTGAGAGTCCCTTGGACTGCAAGGAGATCTAACCAGTTCACCCTAAAGGAGATCAGTCCTGAATACTCACTGGAAGGACGGATGCTGAAGCGGAAACTTCAATACTTTGGCAACCTGATGCAAAGAACTGAACCATTTGAAAAACCCTGATGCTGGGAAAGATCGAGGGCCGGAGGAGAAGGGGATGACAGAGGATGAGATGGTTGGATGACATCACCGACCCAATGGACATGAGTTTGAGTAAACTCCGGGAGTTAGTGATGGACAGGGAGGCCTGGCGTGCTGCAGTCCATGTTGTTGCAAAAAGTAGCACACGACAGAGCGACTGAACTGAACTGAAAGATTCCAAGGTTAATGTTGAAATTCAGAAAACTTGATAAAAATAAATTTAAAGGGAGCATTAGTTATAGATTAAATGATAATATTAGTGCTACTTCTAAAACACATTATTGTTTAATTTTTTTCTGAGTTGACCAGAGAAAATTCACCTCTTAAGTTTCCATGGTAAAGGACAATTCCAAAATTACTAAAAAACTTGTGGAACACTTCGGGTTTAAAATTTAGTGCTTTCTTATACATTAAAGTGATAATAAAGTTACACCACGCTTCTTCAACATATAAAAACTTTGATGTTAAAATGCAAACATACAATTCAGAAGTCTAAAAATTAAGCAGTTAAAAGTTTCAAACTTAAGCAAATCCAAATAATGATACAAGTTTAAAATTTTATTCAGTGACATATTTAGTCATATATATATCATTTATATATTTCATTTATATTAAATATTTGTTTATATAATATTTATATATAAATATATATTATATATTTAGTCATTTAGACATATCTTGACTAGTGCTTTTTCCTAATAATACAAATATTTAATCTACCATTGTTTTTCACATAACTCCAAGTAATGTATATCTGAAGTCACTGAGAACTATGGGTATGGAAACATCTAGAGAAAGAAAATAAAAACACATAGATTCATGAGATGACAGAATAGGAAGTTATTATAAGTCAAATAGTCTATCTCCTTATTCTAAGATATAATTATTGTTTTAAAACATTAGATTGAAAGAATTAATATAAACTTTAAAATAATACTGAAATATAATTTATCTTAAATAAATAATTTATTCTGAGTTTCAAAGCCTCTTCTTTAAAAAAAAAAAGGAATTAATAGAGGCACAAAAAAACTTTTCCACAACCTTGAATTAAAATTGATGGTTACAGTCTAGGATATGAAAGCAACCTAGATGTCCACTGACAGATGAATGGATAAGGAAGCTGTTATATACAATGGAACATTGCTCAGCCATAAAAAGGAACAAAGGTCAATCAGCTGACCTGAGGTAGATGAACCTAGAGCCTGTCATACAGAGTGAAATAAGTCAGAAAGAGAAAAACGAATTTTGTATATTAACGCATATATATGGAATCTGAAAAAACAGCACTGATGAACTTATTTGCAGGCAAGAATAGAGATGCAGACGTAGCAGAAAGCAGCACTGACATGTATACACTGCCATGTGTCCAACAGACAGCTAGTGGAATGCTGCTGCGGAGCCCAGCGAGCCCAGCCTGGTGCTCTGCTCTGTAACGACCCAGAGGAGAGGGATGGGCAGCGAGAGGAAGAGTCAAGAGGGAGGGGATACACACATAGTTACGACTGGTTCATGCTGTTGTACAGCAGAAACCAACACAACATTGTAAAGAATTAGCCATCAATTAAAAATAAACTTTTAAAAACTATAAAAAGAAATGATTGGTTACAATAACTCTTTAGAAGACTACAGTAAATTAACAAAATTTTATACCATTAAACAGGCCAGAGAGAAGAATGTCACTACAGATTACAAGCTTTATCATTACTTTCTGCTGCCCAAATATCTATTTTTTCCAGCAATACTTAATGGAGACAAGTCTCTGTTGAGCAATGCTACAGAAACTAACTTTTGGAACATCTAAAAAGGAAATTGTCCAACCTAACCATATCTACAGGTATGTATTTATTCATACTGTGCTTACATCAATTTATATCATTTATTAGGAAACAGGACAGAAACTGATTTAGGATATTAGAAATTGATTTCCTAGTCTCATCTAAGTAATAACCAATTTTATAATGTCTTGCGAGTGAAACATTTTTTTACCAAAGATAAATTTCATTTAACAAAGCTGTCATGGCTTCATAAACAGCTACTGGAAAATGAATCATAAATTAGCCTAGGTGTGAAATAAAGCACATATTATGCATTACCTCATAAGTTCAACCTGTCACATAAAGCTTTTACTTTAAAATTTACTGAGTTAAAACTGTACACTTTTTCATTTTATTAAAAACACTTTTCTATAATCTTGAATTAAAATAATGTGCATGAATGGAGAGGTAGAAAAACACCACACTAAAAGCTTAAGACAGGAAATTAGACTTATATAAATTTAACTCTGCATAACAGTATGACCTCAAACAAGACTTATACTCTGAGAGTCTAAAACTTGAACAATCTTAAAGAATAATTGTGCTTTATGGCACTAATACATGTGAAGTGTTCAGCAATGCCTGCCATATAGTATGTACTTGATTACAGACAGAGGGTGGTACTGACGCTACTGATGTTAACAAGGGTAGTGTTAGTGATGATTCACAATTCTTTCTTCACAATTTATTGAGTAAGTGTGAAGCAACTCAGCTTTTCTGCAATAAAGCCAGATGAGTAGTTTGATCAACAGTGTAAGATAAGATAAAACTTATTAGCAGAATGTCAACTTTTACAAGATGGAAGAAGAAAAGGTATTGAAGAGGCAGAGAAAAAGCAGTCTTAGAAGCAAAAGAAAGAACCAGAAGACAGCTTCACTGAATACCAGAAAAGAACAAGTTACTGACAAAGAATTAATTATCAAAATATAACCCATTCAAAAAGTGGGTAGAAGCACTGAATAGATGGTTTTCTAAACAAGACGTACAGATGTCTAACAGGTACACAAAAAGACGTTCAACACTGCTAATTATTAGAGAAATGCAAATAAAAACCACAATGAGATTTCACCTCTCACTTGTCAGGATGGCTATCATTAAAAAGTCTACAAATAACAAATGTTGGCCAGGATGGGAAGAAAAGGAAACACTTGTGCACTGTCAGTGAGAATGTAAATTGGTGCAGTCACTGTGCAAAACAGTATGGAAAATCCTCAATTAATTAAAAAACAGAACTATCATACGATCCAGCAATTCCACTCCTGAGTATATATATATATATCCAAAGAAAATAAAAACACTAATTTGAAAAGATACATGCACTGCACCTCAAAATTCACAGCAGCATTATTTACAATAGCAAAGATATGTAAACACCCTAAGTAACCAGTATCCAACAACATATGAACGGATAAAGAAGATGCTATAGCCAGATAGTTGGATATATATATATATATATACACACACATATATATATATACACACACACACACACACACAATATAATATTGCTGCTGCTGCTAAGTCACTTCAGTCGTGTCCGACTCTGTGTGACCCCATAGACAGCAGCCCAACAGGCTCCCCCGTCCCTGGGATTCTCCAGGCAAGAACACTGGAGTGGGTTGCCATTTCCTCCTCCAATGCATGAAAGTGAAAAGTGAAAGTGAAGTCGCTCAGTCGTATCCGACTCTCAGCGACCCATGGACTGCAGCCTATCAGGCTCCTCCATCCACAGGATTTTCCAGGCAAGAGTACTGGAGTGGGGTGCCATTTCCCTCAGCCATAAAAAAGAATTCTGCTACTTACAACAATGTGGACCTACGAAGTATTTTTCTTTAAAAAAATTTTTTTAATTATTTAGTTTAATTAGAGGCTAATTACTTTACAATATCGTGGTGGTTTCCACCATACAGTCACATGAATCAGCCATGGGTGTACATGGGTCCCCCTGACCCTGAACCCCCCTTCCACCTCCTCCCCATCCCACCCCTCTGGGTTGTCCCAGTGCACTGGCTTTGAGTGCCCTGTTTCATGCATAGAACTTAGACTGCTCATCTATTTCATATGGCAATATACACGTTTCAGTGCTATTCTCTTAAATCATCCCACCCTCGCCTTCTCCCACAGAGTCCAAAAGTCTGTTCTTTATAGTTGTGTCTCTTTTGCTGTCTTGCATATAGAGTTGTCGTTACCATCTTTCTAAATGCCATATATATGCATTAGTATACTGTATTGGTATTTTTCTTTCTGACTTACTTCACTATGTATAACAGGCTCCAGTTTCATCCACCTCATTAAAACTTATTCAAGCGCATTCTTTTGAACAATTGAATAATACTCCATTGTGTATATGTACCACAGCTTTCTTATCCATTCATCTGCCAATGGACATCTAGGTTGCTTCCATATCCTAGCTATTGTAAACAGTGCTTCAGTGAATGTTGGAGTACACGTGCCTCTCAATTCTGGTTTCCTCGGTGCATATGTCCAGAGGTGGGATTGCTGGGTCATTATGGCAGTTCTATTTCCAGTTTTTTAAGGAATCTCTACACTGTTCTCCATAGTGGCTGTACTAGTTTACATTCCTACCAACAGTATAAGAGGGTTCCCTTTTCTCTGCATCCTCTGCAGCATTTATTGTTTGCAGGCTTTTGGATCGCAGCCATTCTGACCAGCATGAGATGGTACGTCATTGTGGTTTTGACTTGCATGTCTCTGATAATGAGTGATGTTGAGCATCTTTTCATGTGTTTGTTAGCCATCTGTATGTCTTCTTTGGAGAAATGTCTGTTTAGTTCTTTGGCCCACTTTTTGATTGGGTTGTTTGTTTTTCTGGTATTGAGCTGCATGAGCTGCTGTATATTTTTGAGATTAGTTGTTTGTCAGTTGCTTCGTTTGCTATTATTTTCTCTCATTCTGAAGGCTGTCTTTTCACCTTGCTAATAGTTTCTTTGGTTGTGCAGAAGCTTTTAATTTTAATTAGGTCCCATTTGTTTATTTTTGCTTTTATTTCTGTTATTCTGGGAGGTGGGTCATAGAGGACCCTGCTGTGATTTATGTCAGAGAGTGTTTTGCCTACATTTTCCTCTAGGAGTTTTATAGTTTCTCGTCTTACATTTAGATCTTCAATCCATTTTGAGTTTATTTTTGTGTATGGTGTTAGAAAGTGTTCTAGTTTCATTCTTCTGCAAGTGGTTGACCAGTTTTCCCAGCACCACTTGTTAAAGAGATTGTCTTTTCTCCACTGTATATTCTTGCCAGCTTTGTCAAAGATGAGGTGTCCATAGGTGCATGGATTTATCTCTGGGCTTTCTATTTTGTCCCATTGATCTATATTTCTGTCTTTGTTGCCACCTCTTCTTAATATCTTCTGCTACTGTTAGGTCCATACCATCTGTCCTTTATTGCACCCATCTTTGCATGAAATGTTTCCTTGGCATCTCTAGTTTTCTTGAAGAGATCTCTACTCTCCCATTTTATTGTTTTCCTCTATTTCTTTGTATTGGTCACTGAGGAAGGCTTCCCTCAGAGCTCCCAGAATGGCTACCCCTCCAGTATTCTGCCATGGTGAATTCCATAGACAGAGGAGCCTGGGGAGCTACAGTCCATGGGGTCACAAAAAGTCAAACGGAACTGAGGGACTTTCACTTCCACTTTCTTCTGGTAGAAGTATTTAAAATTTTAGCCAATCCATTCTTTAACTGAGATGTTTGTTCTCTTATTACTGAATGCTAAAAGTTCATTACACATTATGAATACAGCTCTTTTTTCCAATCTATTCTTTGCAAATATTCTCTCTCAGTCTGTGGTTTTTCTTTTCATTCTCTTAATAGTGACTTTTGAAAAGCAGAAGCTTTTATTCTGAGGAAAGTACAAGACAATCATCTGTTTTTCTATAGACAGTGCTTTGGGTGAAATCTTGAGCACACCTAAGATAATAAAGAAAATTCCTCCCAGGGTTATGGCCCTTTTCTCACAGTTACCTCCCTGCATTAACAGGCCTCAAGAACAGAAACTAGCACAGCAAAGCTTTTGCCAGAAAATTAAGAAAAAAATTGAATAGGAAAAACAAATGACAAAGGAAGCATAATTTAACATCATTAATAAATTACATACATCCATTCCTAAGAAGTGAGGCAGTTAAAATAAATACAGAAGCTATTTACCTATAGATACAAGTAAGTCCTAAAATAACTTGTTAAATGAAAAAAGCAAAGATTAGAGCAGCAGGTATCTACCACATATTGAGGAAAGGGGGGATTTAGTTGTATATAAATAAAGTAATCTGGAAAAATGCATAAGAACTTGATATATTGGTTACCTCTCGGAATGATAAAAGGGCATATGGGGTATAGAGGCCAGAGGAAGACTTTTTACTCTAAACTCTTTCATATCTTTTAAACTTTCAGCCATGTGAATATATTACTTTTATAAAAAATTAAATTCCTAAATATGAATTATAATTATAGTCTTTTCAACAATTATTTAATTACTGTGATACAAGAAAGTGATTACATCATTGCTAAGACTAAAATATATCCCTTAAAAAATACAATTTTTCCAGAAAGAATTAAGACCTTAATTCAGTTGTCTATTGAAACTCAAGATCCTCTAGCTTCAGAAATATATTCTACATTCTATTACTATCTGGTAATATGAAGCAAAGTTATTAACTAAGAAAAAAGTAAATGACTTGGGCAAGCCCTAGTTATCCAACGACATTATACATAATATCAGTAAATAATACTTAGTAGGTACACACTATAAGCCAGGAGCTATGCTAAATGCTTTGTGTGTGTTATCTCATTTAAATGTCACAAAAATCTATTATGTAAATGACATTATTATTTCTATTTTCCAAATGAAGACTCTAAGAGCAGAGATAACGTGTCATGTCAAATGCTAAGTAGTTGTGGAGCCAAGTGTAAAGTCAGGCAGGCTGATGTCAAGAGTCTGAGCTGAGATATGCCATGCAGCCTGTGCCACACACTCCATTAAGCAAGGTACTCTAAGTTTCTAAGAAGACAGCCTTGTATCTACTCTTTAGTGATTCATATTTTATAAACTCTAAAGTTGTTAGATTTTGAATTAATTCTTTTAAATTTCTATGTGTCTTTGAAAACTGGTGGACCTCATTTTTTAGGTAGAAGGTAATCCTTAGGATATAAATTACAGCAAGTCATCAAAATGCAAAATCCCAATTTCACAAGTTTTGAGCCTTAATTACATGAATTACCTTCCTTAATTCATATGCCAAATGAAGGCATAGGAAGAAAGTGTTTTTAAAAACATATATAGTATATTATTATTATTCACAATTTGTATGGAAAGACAAAAAACCTCAAATAGCCAAAGCAATCTTGAGAAAGAAGAATGGAACTGGAGGAATCAACTTGCCTGACTTCAGACAATACTACAAAGCTACAATCATCAAGACAGTATGGTACTGGCACAAAGACAGAAATATGGATCAATGGGACAAAATAGAAAGCCCAGAGATAAATCTATGCACCTATAGACACCTCATCTTTGACAAAGCTGGCAAGAATATACAATGGAGAAAAGACAATCTCTTTAACAAGTGGTGCTGGGAAAACTGGTCAACCACTTGCAGAAGAATGAAACTATAATACTTTCTAACACCATACACAAAAATAAACTCAAAATGGATTGAAGATCTAAATGTAAGACGAGAAACTATAAAACTCCTAGAGGAAAATATAGGCAAAACACTCTCTGACATAAATCACAGCAGGGTCCTCTATGAATATTCTTGGAGGTCCTCCACCTCCCAGAATAACGGAAATAAAAGCAAAAATAAACAAATGGGACCTAATTAAAATTAAAAGCTTCTGCACAACAAAGGAAACTATAAGCAAAGTGAAAAGACAGCCTTCGGAATGGGAGAAAATAATAGCAAACGAAGCAACTGACAAAGAGTTAATCTCAAAAATATACCAGCAACTCCTGTAGCTCAATTCCAGAAAAATAAATGACCCAATCAAAAACTGGGCCAAAGAACCAAACAGACATTTCTCCAAAGAAGACATACAGATGGCTAACAAACACATGAAAAGATGCTCAACATCACTCATTATCAGAGAAATGCAAATCAAAACCACAATGAGGTACCATTTCACGCTAGTCAGAATGGCTGTTATCAAAAAGTCTACAAGCAATAAATGCTGGAGAGGGTGTGGAGAAACGGGAACCCTCTTACACTGTTGTTAGGAATGTAAACTAGTACAGCCACTTGGAAATAGAACTGCCATATGACCCAGCAATCCCACTGCTAGGCATACACACCAAGGAAACCAGAATTTAAAGAGACACGTGTACCCCAATGTTCATCACAGCACTGTTTATAATAGCCAGGACATGGAAGCAACCTAGATGTCCATCAGCAGACGAATGGATAAGAAAGCTGTGGTACATATACACAATGGAGTATTACTCAGCCATGAAAAAGAATACATTTGAATCAGTTCTGATGAGGTAGATGAAACTGGAGCTGATTTTACAAAGTGAAGTAAGCCAGAGAGAAAACACCAATACAGTATACTAATGCATATATATGGAATTTAGAAAGATGGTAACAATAACCTTGTATGCAAGACAGCAAAAGAGACACAGATGTATAGAACAGTCTTTTGGACTCTGTGGGAGAGGGAGAGGGTGAGATGATTTGGGAGAATGGTATTGAAACATGTATAATATCATATAAGAAACAAATCATCAGTCTAGGTTTGATGCAGGATATAAGATGCTTGGGGCTGGTGCACTGGGATGACCCAGAGGGATGGTATGGGGAGGGAGGTGGGGGGGGGTCAGGATTGGGAACAGGTGTACACCCATGGCATATTCATGTTTGTGTTTGGCAAAACCATTACAATATTGTAAAAAAAAATGTTATTTAGAAAGATAGTAACAATAACCCTGTATGTGAGACAGCAAAAGAGACAAAGATGTATAGAACAGTCTTTTGGACTCTGTGCCAGAGGGCGAGGGTGGGATGATTTGGGAGAATGGCACTGAAACATGATAATTATCATATTTGAAATGAATCGCCAGTACAAGTTCGATGCATGATACAGGGTGCTCAGGGCTGGTGCACTGGGATGACCCAGAGGGATGGGATGGGGAGGGAGGTGGGAGGGGGGTTCAGGATGGGGAACACAGGTACATCCATGGTGGATTCATGTCAACGTATGGCAAAACCAATACAATATTGTAAAGTAAAAATAAATAAATGAATAAATAAAATAAAATTGCTAAGAGAGTAGATCCTAAGAATTCTAATCACAAGAAAAACATTCTGTACCTGTGTAGAGGAATGGATATTAACTAGACTTACTGTGGACAGCACTTTGCAATATATACAAATATTGAATCATTATGCTATACACCTGAAACTAATATAACATGTCAATTACACCTCAATAAAAAACATTTTAAGGATAACAATGAATTTTAATTAAGCAACAGATTAGATGTAACATAAGCCAGTCCTTAATAGCTCTATATAGACACAAGACAAAGTTTTTACAAAAATGTCTTAGCCAGTGAGTGCTCCCAACACTGCTCTGATTATCAAGTGAAAAATCAAGCTTTAGTGAAAGTTTCAAAGGCAATAAAGCAAGAATATGCAAACACATCCTGAAAATAAGTTTATGAAGAAAGCCACAGCCTCTACAAACATTTCCATATTCACCTTAGATTTATTCCTAGCAAATGTCAAGAGTCTCCTGTGTAAAATTCTTCTGAGGGAAGAGACAGTCATTCATTGCCAAATGGCCTGGATATATTAGAAATTCAGATTAAAAGGAGGCCAAGTTAATGTTTGCATTGGGCTTCCCAGGTGTCTCAGGGGTAAAGAATCTTGCCTGCAAACACAGTAGATAAAGGAGACACAGGACCATTCTCTGGGTCGGGAAGAGCCCCTGGAGGAGGAAGAAATAGCGACCTACTACAGTATTCTTGCCTGTAAAATCCCAAGGCAGAGGAACCTGGCATGCTACAGTCCATGGGGTCACAAAAGAATCAGACATGACTGAGCACAGCAAGTTAGTGTCTGATTTACAATTCTTTCATTCCACAATTAGGTAAGTATGAAGTCCACCTGTGTATTTGGGAAAAGACCAATACTTTGGATGTTAATTCTGATTTCTGTTTTCTTTTTGTCATTTTTTTCTTTCTTGTATTTAAAGCAAAAAAGTATACTACTACAGAAACTAAGCAGATCAACTAAACTGAGAATAATAGCTAAGACAAACTGATGCAAAAGGCAGGTATATGGGTGTATGTATACTGAGGTGGTAGTAAAAGAAATGACAAATAAATTACATTTAGAAATAAAACATAATTAAATTATTATTTAGGGATTATTTTAAACTACATCTCATACTGGCAAGAGATGATGTACGTTTTCCTTTTTCATTTTTACTTTTCACTTGGTGAACTAGACTGTAAGAAAGAATTATTAAACTATTTATATAGAGCAATAGCTTTGAATGAACTAAGAAATGTATAAATAAGCATAGTTTTACAAGTAAACAACCGGTATACAGTAGACTGTAGTTATCTTAAGGGCTTTTGTTCTGCCCATTCATGATTCTAAATCATCCTGCTGATAGCAACACCCCAAGTTCCCTAAGGAATTTATTCCTAATTCCTGCGGTACTTCTGTCAACAATGGTACCACCATCCACAACAACTCCAATGAAAGAACAACCCAGGATTCTACTCTGGGAAAGATAATTTATCTTTCTATTATAATAAATAAAACCAGGGGAGACCACTTCCCACACACATCTTCCAGGGGCAGGGAGGAAGCTCATTCATAACAAGAGAAAAATCAAAACACAAAGGGAAGCAAATTCTCAAAAGATACTTCAGAACCAGATTCAGGCAAGTTAGAACCCACCCCCATCTATTCAGAGTTTCCCAGTAACATGACTTATATACTTTCTTTTGTTTAGCTTGAGTTGGATTTCTGTCATCCATGAGAAAGACATGTTACATACAATTTACTCGTATCATATATTAAAACAAGGCCCCTAGGAAAGTCCACTATGTAATTAAAAAAAATTTTCTTTAAGAAAAACTGAGGAACAAAGTTAATAATTAAGTAAAAATCATCACATATACAGGAAATGTTTTCAAGAAATGGGAGAAATACTAAAAACAAGCGAATTTTTTATTGTTACAGAAGACAGTTCAGACCTTACTATATAATCACTGTAATTACCAATATCATTTTATAACTAGATATATGTCTAAGGATATGTGTATAGTAACATTTAAAAATCAATCCACTTTTCAAAAAAATAAAAATCCACTTTTAATTCATCTCACCTATTTCTGTTTGTGTATATTTATGTTTATATACATACATCACTTCATGGCAAACAGATGGGGAAACAGTGGCTGACTTTATTTATCTGGGCTCCAAAATCACTGCAGATGGTGGTTGCAGCCATGAAATTAAAAGATACATACTCCTTGGAAGGAAAGTTATGACCAACCTAGACAGCATATTAAAAAGCAGAGACATCACTTTGTCAACAAAGGTCTGTCTAGTCAAGGCTATGGTTTTTCCAGTAGTCATGTATGGATGTGAGAGTTAGACCATAAAGAAAGCTGAGCGCCGAAGAATTGATGTTTTTGAACGGTGGTGTTGGAGAAGACTCTTGACAGTCCTTTGGCCTGTAAGCACATCCAACTAGTCCATCCTAAATCAGTCCTGGATGTTCATTGCAAGGACTGATGTTGAAGCTGAAACTCCAATACTTTGGCCACTTGATGCAAAGAGCTGACTCATCTGAAAAGACCTTGATGCTGGGAAAGATTGAGGGCAGGAGGAGAAGGGGATGACAGAGGATGAGACGGCTCGATGGCATCACTGACTCAATGAACATGGGTTTGGGTGGACTCCGGGAGTTGATGATGGACAAGGAGGCCTGGCATGCTGCAGTTCATGGGGTCGCAAAGAGTCGGACACAACTGAGCGACTGAACTGAACTGAACATATACAAAGTATATACTTATATACTGTATATATACCATATATAATTTACGAACAAAATATATTTATTGTTTTAAAAAGAGTAAATATACAGATTTCATTGGGTTTTTTTGCAACAACTTCTAGAAACGTATCTTTTCTAAGTCATACTCATATATTGGGGCTGAATAGTATGATACTCTAAAAAGCAATGCATATTATTGTTTTTACAATGATTCATATTTCCAAAATACATTAAGATGAAACTTATTAAGATATATAAAAAGTTTTTATAAATTATGTCACGTTTTAATTACTATTTTTTATTTCAAGCAAAAATATTTAGGAAAAAATCATCTTTCTGGTCTAGAGCTAGCAAAATTTCAATTCCAAAAAGTAAAACTTGAATATCTATTCCTTACTCTCAAAAGGTTTAGAAAAACATAATTATACAGAGACAGAGTGATACATGGCATAAAGTTAACAGCTAAGGGTATTTGAGGGAACTTTGTACTATTTGTGAAATTTTTCTGTAAGTTTGAAGTTATGTCAGCATCAAAGTTCACAACTTTGTATCTTGTCTATCAGATGATTATTAGAGTAAGTGAAAGTACATTCTATTTTGTGAATTTTGTTTTTATACTGAAGACCCATTTTTGAGATTCCTGCCTTTATCTTATTAATTTCTAAGAACTCCAAGTTTATGAAGCCTTTTGCTGATTCATACTCTTCTCAAGAGCCATTTGCCTTTTCACTTATTATGGTGATATTTTCCCCCATGTTAAACCTATCTGATGTTTCTTTTAGGCATTTTCTCCTATGTTCTGGTTGTGAGATACCCATTTAAAGGTTTAATATATAATCTACCTACATTTGCTTCTAGTTTAGAAAAACAAGAAGAGAAAAAGATGATAGAAAAGTATGGCATAGTAGGACTAGTAAAATTAATTTACCTATTTCCTTATCTGCTACTAAATTTAAAAGAGAAAAATAGTTTTGGTGAATTTTCATTTTTAAAATAGCTTTTAATTTTTTTAATTTGACTATGTACTTCATTTCTGTGGTAGTCATGTAGTTACCGCAAAATGAAAGCTTAGAGTTGCAGACATGACATTACCATGCACAAAAGAAAAAAAAAATCAAATATTTGCACAAATGTTTTACAAATGTAACACTTTCATTAAACTTTTTTCTTTATACTAAGAAATATCTAAATGTAATGCAAACACACACTTCCCTGGTGGCTGAACAGTAAAGAATTTGCCTGCAATGCCAGAGACTTAGGTTTGATCCCTGAGTTGGGAAGATCCCCTGGAAAAGGGAATGTAAACATAAAATTTTACCTGAAATGTGCCACATTCTAACAGTATCTATGCCTTCAATGAGCTGGTTCTTGTGAACACATGGACTACTTCAGAAGTTAAATAAACCTACAGAAGCCATTATATATATATAAATATTCCAGATGAAAGCTTTCCACTTCAGAAGTGGTACAGTACTTTAAGACCATAGGCTGTGGCTCTAAACTAGGTAGATTCAAATCACAGTTCTGTTATGAAGTAGTTATATGATCTAAAGTGAAGTTAACTAATATAATTAACAATACTTACATCATTGAATCTGGGGAAAGATTAAACAGATTAATATATGTAAAGTACTTGGAAATAGTACTGGCCCATTCAAAGCATTCAACATATAAGCTGAGTTTCATCTAAAAACCATGCCCACATTTTAGTTTAAAGGAATGAAAACTATAAAGATTTTGAGATCGAAAAGCTCAGAATTAGGGTTTCACAGCTATTTTTCACTAAGTGCATGGCTTGTATAAATGCAAAAAGAGTGTAGAAAAGTATGTAAAAACTACTGAAAGTATAGGAATAATTTCATTAAAAATATACAAATGGAAGTTTTTCATATACCTGTTTCAATATAAAATATCCTAAGTGTGCCAAAAATAAAAGCTTTAAGAAAAAACTGCAAATAAACTTTAAAAAGATGTAAACACTTACATTGGTAAACAGAGAACATAAATTTTTTATACTCATAGAACATGCATAAAAATTTTACATGCATTTGCCCTCATAAATATCATAAAATTATTCAAAATATTATTGGCAATGTTATTATGATACAACAAAATAAGAAATAAAATACTGACAAAAAATGTTAGAGCACTTGAGAATTAAGAACTCACTGTAGTTCATGAATAGAAAGAAATCAAAACAAATAAGAAATTATATCAATGTTACAGATAACAGAAAACACATCAATCCAAAGCCACAGAAAACAATGACAATTACACTAAGAAGAATATTACAGTCTTCCTTTATTGTTAGAGAAGAAACTAACTAATCTTGGTAAAGAAACATAGCACTAGTAAGCACAAATCTTACAAAATCAAAAAGAAAAAAATCTGAAAACATGAAATAAATGGATCAAGGGAAAAGCTCAAATTAATGAGGAAAGAATAAAGTTTAATAGTCATTAAAACAATCTAAAGGTTAATACTTCTGAAAGTTCAATAAATAGGGAAACCCTTTTTGAGTCTGTTCATGGGAAAAAGTGAGTATGTGAGAGAGAAAGAGATTAGAAAAAAGTAAACATTCAAAAGAAATTTAAGTAAGTCCTTAAGAATATACAGGTACAGACGACCAATTTGTTAACCCAAGAGAAAGGAATAGTTCCCTTAAAAAGATAAGCTATTAAAAACCAAATCAAATAGAAGTAGAAACCTTAAATAATTTTGATAAAAGAGTTTGAAAGAAGTATTTTCAAGTTATTTTAAAGTGACCAGGATCAGGTGGGTTTACCAGTAAGTTCCATGTAACTTTTAAGGAGTAAACTATTATTTAAGCTATTCTAAGCCATAGAAAAATACTAAAATTTCTATTTGGTGAAGTGAACATTATATTAGTTCTCAAATATTGTAATAAAAGTACAAAAAATATATAAATTATAATTTAATGCCATTAACTAAAAATATAAACTTTGGCAATGTATCAAAAGAACACTGTAAGTGTTCATTCTAGTAACACAAGAACAAGTTAACAGTTAGGAAATTTATCATCATCAATTACATCAACAAACTAAACTTTGATTTCATTATATGATTATAATGATTATATGATTATAATCATGAACGAACAAAAAAGCCCTTCATAAAAACTCAGTCATTTCCAATAGAAAAAAGGCAATTTAGTATCCCAAAAATATTTAAACATAACATTTCTTAACAAAAACATTAATACACATAAAGTAAATAATCCTTAGACTCTCCTGATTAAATGTTTGAGACTTTTAATACATCTAAATACCTAAACGATGGTGAAACTTGATGGTAGGAATTAAGAAATAAGGACAAATCTGAAATTTTCTACATATATATAAAACATACACAAGAGCATATTCATACCTATGTATAGACATGTTTATATATAAATACCATCAAATTCACATATAACAGCATACGTGTGTCCTCTCAGAAAATACATACTACACATAGAACTATACATTTGTATTTTCTCTAGGTCAAAATACTAGTGTACCTGTTTAGGCAGTCGGAACAAGGAATTCTTGTAGAAAATGTCCTTGGCCTGGCTCCACGTGCCATCGATGATGATTATTGTGGAAGGATAAACAGGAGAATCTAATATAAATTCTTCCAAATTAGCAGCTTCAGCCCCTGGATATAATATTAATGTATCAGACTTCCGACAAATAGTTGAAAGTTCAGGATCTCTGGAAATAAAAGCAAAAATAAACAAATGGGATCTAATTAAAATTAAAAGCTTCTGCACAACAAAGGAAACTATAAGCAAAGTGAAAAGACAGCCTTCTGAATGGGAGAAAATAATAGCAAATGAAGCAACTGACAAACAACTAATCTCAAAAATATACAAGCAACTTATGCAGCTCAATTCCAGAAAAATAAATGACCCAATCAAAAAATGGGCCAAAGAACTAAATAGACATTTCTCCAAAGAAGACATACGGATGGCTAACAAACACATGAAAAGATGCTCAACATCACTCATTATCAGAGAAATGCAAATCAAAACCACAATGAGGTACCATCTCACGCCAGTCAGAATGGCTGTGATCCAAAAGTCTACAAGCAATAAATGCTGGAGAGGGTGTGGAGAAAAAGGAACCCTCTTACATTGTTGGTGGGAATGTAAACTAGTACAGCCACTATGGAGAACACTGTGGAGATTGCTTAAAAAATTTCAAATAGAACTGCCTTATGACCCAGCAATCCCACTTCTGGGCATACACACCAAGGAAACCAGAATTTAAAGAGACACATGTACTCCAATGTTCATCGCAGCACTGTTTATAATAGCCAGGACATGGAAACAACCTAGATGTCCATCAGCAGATGAATGGATAAGAAAGCTGTGGTACATATACACAATGGAGTATTACTCAGCCATGAAAAAGAATACATTTGAGTCAGTTCTAATGAGATGGATGAAACTGGAGCCGATTATACAGAGTGAAGTAAGCCAGAAAGAAAAACACCAATACAGTATACTAACACATATATATGGAATTTAGAAAGATGGTAATGATAACCCTGTATGCGAGACAGCAAAAGAGACACAGATGTATAGAATGGACTTTTGGACTCAGAGGGAGAGGGAGAGGGTGGGATGATTTGGGAGAATGGCACTGAAACATCTATACTATCACGTAAGAAACGAATCGCCAGTCTATGTTCAATACAGGATACAGGATGCTTGGGGCTGGTGCACGGGGATGATCTGGAGAGATGATATGGGGTGGGAGGTGGGAGGGGGGTTCAGGATTGGGAACTCATATACACCCGTGGCTGATTCATGTCAATGTATGGCAAAACCAATACAGTATTGTAAAGTAAAATAAAGTAAAAATAAAAATAAAAAAGTTCTAGGGAATCTACAAAACAATTTCTATGACTAACAAATAAACTTAGAAAATCATAGTATACAGGGCTAATATACAAAGCCCAACTCTTTTAAATTCTATTTACAAAGGATACCAAAAGTAATAGGCCTCTTATCCCCCCAGAGTAATATCATAAACTCTATAACAGAAAACTAAATCAATCACTTAATTACTGGACTAATATTAAAACAATATTCTTAATCAGCTTTAGTTTAGAATCCAAGAGTGAATGATAATTTACTGCATAAGCACTATACTAGGCACCGTCAAAAAAACTGAACTTAATAACATAGGCTCAAAATGAGCTACACAATTTAGAAAAGTATGAAGTATCTCATCCCCGAGCACATTTGTGGAACGGTTAGACAGCCAAATGTCAAGGACGACCCAGATAGTTTCCACTTCTACCATTAAGATACTCACCATTTTTGCAATAAAAATACAAGGTCCAAGTTGGCAACTTATATATCCACATCTATCCAAGAATTATAAAGAAACTATCATTATAAAGAGCCTCTGCGTGTGAAAGAAGTGTCACAGTGTAAATTATTTGGTTGCTCCCCCCAGGAAGAGCTCTGGATAGAGCTTCCATTCCCAACAAAATGGCAAAATTCAAACAGCAGCACCAAGCCCAGACAAAAGCTCACTTCTGCAGGGCAAAGCAACGCAAACTGTAAATATACACATATATAAAGAATGCCTAACAATAATTTCAGAAAAAGGAAAAAAGTTATTTTATGAACTTCTAATATAATGTTATTTTCATAATACAAAGATAAAATAATAAAGGAAGAAAAACGTTTGGTAAATTCCTTAGGCTTGGTGCTGGCACTAATCTTACCTAGCATTTTCATTAGTGAACTGAAAAAGAAATCTCCATATTTTCAATAAAAATTAAATTTTTCATCTAAAAATATATTTCGTATCAGTTCAGTTCAGTTCAGTCGTTGAGTCGTGTCTGACTCTTTGTGACCCCATGAATTAAAGCACGTCGGGCCTACCTGTTCATCACCAACCTGTGGAGTTCACCCAAACTCATGTGCATCAAGTCAGTGATGCCATCCAGCCATCTCATCCTCTGTCGTCCCCTTCTCTTCCTGCCCCCAATCCCTCCCAGCATCAAAGTCTTTTCCAATGAGTCAACTCTTCACATGAGGTGGTCAAAATACTGGAGTTTCAGCTTTAGCATCAATCAGTTCTTCCAATGAACACCCAGGATTAGTCTCCTTTAGGATGGACTGGTTGGATCTCCTTGCAGTCCAAGAGACTCGCAGGAGTCTTCTCCAACACCACAGTTCAAAAGCATCAATTCTTCAGCACTCAGCTTTCTTCACAGTCCAATTCTCACATCCATACATGACCACTGGAAAAACTATAGCCTTGACTAGACAGGCCTTTGTTGGCAAAGTAATATCTCTGCTATTTAATATGCTATCTAGGTTGGTCATAACTTTTCCTTTCAAGGAGTAGACATCTTTTTATTTCATGGCTGCAATCACCATCTGCAGTGATTTTGGAGCCCAAAAAAAATAAAGTTTGACACTTTCCACTGTTTCCCCATCTATTTGCCATGAAGTGATGGGACCAGATACCATGATCTTCGTTTTCTGAATGTTGAGCTTTAAGCCAGCTTTTTCACTCTCCTCTTTTACTTTCATCAAGAGGATTTTTAGTTCCTCTTCACTTTCTGCCATAAGGGTGGTGTCTTCTGCATATCTGAGGTTATGGATTAGAGATAGCAAGGGAACATTTCATGCAAAGATGGGCTCAATAAAGGAGAGACATGGTATGGACCTTACAGTAGCAGAAGATATTAAGAAGAGGTGGCAAGAATACACAGAAGAACTGTACAAAAAAGATCTTCATGACCCAGATAACCACGATGGTGTGATCACTCACCTAGAACCAGACATCTAGGAATGTGAAGTCAAGTGGGCCTTAGAAAGCATCACTATGAACAAAGCTAGTGGAGGTGATGGAATTCCAGTGGAGCTATTTCAAATCCTGAAAGATGATGCTGTGAAAGTGCTGCACTCAATATGCCAGCAAATTTGGAAAACTCAGCAGTGGCCACAGGACTAGAAAAGGACAGTTTTCATTCCAATCCCAAAGAAAGGCAATGCGAAAGTATGCTCAAACTACTGCACAATTGCATTCATCTCACATGCTAGTAAAGTAATGCTCAAAATTCCCAAAGCCAGGCTTCAGCAATATGTGAACCGTGAACTTCCAGATGTTCAAGCTGGTTTTAGAAAAGGCAGAGGAACCAGTGATCAAATTACCAACATCCTCTGGATCATTGAAAAAGCAAGAGAGTTCCAGAAAAACACCTATTTCTGCTTTATTGACTATGCCAAAGCCTTTGATTGTGTGGACCACACAAAACTGTGGAAAATTCTGAAAGAGATGGGAATACCAGACCACCTGACCTGCCTCTTGAGAAACCTATATGCAGGTCAGGGAGCAACAGTTAGAACTGGACATGGAACAGACTGGTTCCAAATAGGAAAAGAAGTACGTCAAGGCTGTATATTGTCACCCTGCTTATTTAACTTCTATGCAGAGTTCATCATGAAAAACACTGGGCTGGAAGAAGTACAAGCTGGAATCAAGACTGCCGGGAGAAATATCAATAACCTCAGATATTTAGTATAGATAGGATCAAAGTAATTGTGAAGACTGTGAATAGG
Source organism: Capra hircus (assembly GCF_001704415.2). Classification (NCBI taxonomy): domain Eukaryota; kingdom Metazoa; phylum Chordata; class Mammalia; order Artiodactyla; family Bovidae; genus Capra; species Capra hircus. Next base: position 75,695,261 of record NC_030814.1, read on the forward strand.
CAGAAAAGCAACAAATATGCTTCAAAGGTAAGAAACAACTTGTAGAAAAATTTAAATAATATATATTTATATAATGGGTTCTATAATACAGAGCAAAATAGGATCCAAGAGTATTGTAGAATCGTCTGTGAAGGTATCAACTAACAAATTCCTACACATATGGGACCTCATCAAAAAAATATTTTACAACACAAGAGAAGGCATTCTATCATTTTTTAAAAAAAATATGACGTGCCTATTACTAGAATACTAAATACAGTTCTCGTCACTGTACCTTAGGAAGGTCTTAATGGACTAGAAATGGAATATATGTTTTTATACAAATGGATATCATATATAATTAAAGGAAAAAGAAAGAAAAACAGGAACTGAACCTAATACAAGTACTAACATCTTAAAATAAACCATCTTAACAAAAATGAAACAAACAGTAAATATACATGCCTTTTGAGGGAGAAGGCAGAAATTCTATTTTTTAACCACTTCCAATGTACTATGTTCTAGGTCTGATAGATAACCTGAAGGAAATCATTTTTGAAGTAAAAAAAGAATTTGATTAAATTGCCCTAAAAATTAATTTACCTTTCCTCACTGAAGCGACGACCAATCTTGATTTTACATTTATCTTTGGGGAGACATGCTGCTAGAAGAGGAACTGTCCGCAACACCTTGTTTTCCTGTAATTAAAAAATTAATTAAAATCCAGATTTTACTTAGATAAACATACTTTTAAGACTTTTTTCTTTTGGCCACATTGCACATGCCGGATCTTAGTTCCCCACCCAGGCCCTCAGCAGTGAAAGTGCCGAGTCCTAATCACTGGACTGCCAGGGAATTCCCCACTAAAAATTTTCTGATGAACATTTGATTCACAACATTATATACAACTTTTGCAAGTTGTTTACTACAGACCACAATTTAATAAAACAGAGCTACAGTTTCTCCAACTTATCAGTACTATAAGTGTACATTTTTATTCTATTTGGATGTGTTTACATGTTTACTGACCAAAAAAGATAACATAAATCTAAATAATAAGATTATAAAAAATGTAAATGTGTTTAAATTGAATCAAACTTTTTGATTCAATTTAAAAAAAAACAAACTTTTTTTTGACTACTACATTTTGTAGTATGTCAACTTGAAGCTAATTATCTAGATATTGATGCCTCAAAAGCAAACGTGTTCAAAAAACAAAAGAATTGGGCATATTGTTTTGGAACAATAAAGAAACACAGAAGCCAATCTTAAAAGCACCCAATGGAACAACTTGAGCAATAAAATAATAAACATAGTATTTGGATTATAATCCAAAGTATAAAATAGAGTCCAGACAGATATAAATAAATATTAAACAAATAGGAGTGAAGAGATAAGTCTTCCTCATAGAAGAATTCCGAGTAATAAACATAAACTCTCCCCACTCCAGTGGGGGTAATGTTTACTGTCTCTTTCCTACTTGAGTGTGAGCTGCATTTATGACCTTCCATCCAAAGAATAAAGTATGGAAAGAGAAATAAAATATAGTTTTCATATAGAAAAAGTTGGTGACAATTTCTGCAAATTGCATTAACTATCATCATAGTTAATGTTCACCATAAATCAGTGGGTTTTCCCTCTCAATGTCCTAACTTCCAACACAAAAAAATCACCTTTCTGGTTGTCACAAGAATTCCATATTTAAGCCTAGTAGAGTCAGTTCAGCCAGTTCAGTTGCTCAGTCGTGTCTGACTCTTTGCGACCCCATGAATCGCAGCACACCAGGCCTCCTTGTCCATCACCATCTCTCTGAGTTCATTCAAACTCACATCCATTGAGTCAGTGATGCCATCCAGCCATCTCATCCTCTGTCGTCCCCTTCTCCTCCTGCCCCCAATCCCTCCCAGCATCAGAGTCTTTTCCAATGAGTCAACTCTTTGCATGAGGTGGCCAAAGTACTGGAGTTTCAGCTTTAGCATCATTCCTTCCAAAGAACACCCAGGGCTGATCTCCTTCAGAATGGACTGGCTGGATCTCCCTGCAGTCCAAGGGACTCTCCAGAGTCTTCTCCAACACCACAGTTCAAAAGCATCAATTCTTCGGTGCTCAGCTTTCTTCACAATCCAACTGTTGCAGGTGATTAGCTATTCTGTCTTAGCCTCCTACTTATCTGGGTTATTCTGGCCTATAGTGTTCAGTCACTGCCTGGCTTTCTTCCACTGGCCCAACTGGAATGTCATGCTTAATGAAATAAGTGACAGAGCCCTAGAGAATCCCATGGACTGGCAGGCTACATACAGTCCAAGGGATCACAAATGAGTCAGACACGACTAAAGCAACTAAGCACGCACGCACATAGACTCCAATGTTATCTTTACCAGTTTACTTAATCTTGTGTGTATATACATCCTCACAGTAAATAATTTGACTACTTTCGTGTCTGTAAAAAAGTGACAATGTCCTAAGGGATTATCAAATATTACTTACCTTCCTTTAGGAATATCAGTTATTTAGCAAACTAATACATAAAACAATAAAATTATACATGAATGTATTAAAGTAATTAAAAATAAATGTGTAATTACATTATTTATTTTTGCACAGAAACAAAAAGTATTGTAGTAATGGTATTCAACAAACACATACACACAGTTAGCTACTCTCTCAGGAACATTCTGTGTTTACTTCTTTAACCTCTAAATCTAGGAAGTATTAATTAAAATAATATGAAAAAGGTAAATTTAAACATGCTGAGAGTAGCTACACTGATCTACCTAATAAAAAATTCAAACAGAAACAGGAGAGTCAGAATTTGCTGGGATTTTAACTAAAAGAACATGCAGCAGTCTGGCACTTGAAGCAGCCTGGCAAGAGCACTCTGGGGCAGCTCCCCTGGTGGGGGGCTGCAGGAGGCGGGCGAGGGGGCTCCAGGACTGCTTCCAGTGTCTCACACTGTCTCCTTCCCTCCTTCCCCGCACTTCTGAGACTCTGACACATAAGTAAACCACCTTCCAAACGTCTGTCAAAGTAACACATGTATAAGAGTCAAACAGTGCCAAAAGATTTAAACTGTTCCCAGATACAATCCCCAATACTACTTCCCAGAGGCAATTGCTTTAACTTCTCCAGCTATTTCTTCCAGTAGTTATGTCCATATTTCTATACGTGCCTTGCTATTTCTTATCAATTTTAGATATTACATACAAACTGTCAATTATTACCATCATATTAGGTAACCTTAATGTATGTAATTCTAAGTGCATTTTATGTATTATTCATTTACTACTCACCATAAGACTCTTCCCTCATACCTTCCCTCTATTCTTATACTTCCCTCAAACCCTCAGTTGGTAAAGAATCCACCTGCAATGCAGGAGACCCTGATTCGATTCCTGGGTCAGGAAGATCCGCTGGAGAAGGGATAGGCTACTGTCTCCAGTATTCTTGGGCTTCCCTGGTGGCTCACCTGGTAAAGAATCTGCCTGCAATGCAGGAGACCTGGGTCTGATCCCTGGGTTGGGAAGACCCCCTGGAGAAGGGAAAGGCTTCCCACTCCAGTATTCTTGCCTGCAGAATCCCTATGGACAGTGGAGCCTGGCGGGCTGCAGTCCGTGTGGTCGCAAAGAGTCAGATACGACTGAGTGACTAAACATCGACCATTCACCATAAACCAGTAACATAGTATATTTTTATTACATCCATTTCATTAATGACAAAACTGAGGCACAGAGAGGTTATCTTTCCCAGGGTTACAGAGTTTACAGAGCTGTGAAGAATTTAAACTCCTGAGCCTTACTCACTCTATAAATATAGCCTCTCATAATAAATGAAGATTTAGCTTTCCTACATCGCTCCTTACCCTTACATCTTCTAGCACTTTTACTGAAATCAATAAACAGTGTTTACATCATTAATGGCTATATGTGTGTGTGTGTATATATATAGTTCACAAAAAGCCAAGCTATTTAACATAACATTTCTTTTCTGTGAAGTTTTTTTTGTTATTTTTGAGGTAACTCTTTTCTTTCTATCCTTAAGTAATTTTCTATATGCATGTCCATACTCTTTGAAATGCTCCACCATAATAAACACCATTTCATCCATTCCATCAAGTCTTCTTTCCTCAAAGCCCCTTCCTAGAGCCTATACAACTGGTTTTCAATCAGTTTTTAGGGGAAGTCATCAAACTGACCTGTTCTGTGACTGAAAACTGTATGCTGAGATTAAGCACAAAGCAGCCCAGTATGACTGAGTTAGATTAAGATTGTAAAGTTCCTTGGGTGATAAAGAAAAGCAATACAGATGGACTTGTACATACATGAAATACATTTGCAGCACATACAATTATGAATGGATCATCTATAGGGTGGATTAACCATGAAAGAAGGAAGGAAGTGAAGAATAGAGAGAGGGAAGAAGAAAAGGAAGGGGGGAAAGGCAGGAATGAAGAAAACAAGGAATAAGATATAAAAACATTAAAACTGCCACAAATCAATGAAAAACCTCCAGTTTAAAATTCATCTTATTTTTTTTGTTTTCTTTTTTTATTTTTTAATTTTTATTTTTACTTTATTTTACTTTACAATAGTGTATTGGTTTTGCCATACATTGACATGAATCCACCACGGGTATACATGTGTTCCCAAACATGAAGCCCCCTCCCGCCTCCCTCCCCATAACATCTCTCTGGGTCATCCCTGTGCACCAGCCCCAAGCATCCTGTATCCTGCATCGGACATAGACTGGCGATCCATTTCTTACATGATAGTATACATGTTTCAATAAAAAAAATAAAAATAAAATCCATCTTATGTCTGGAACCAAATAACAATAAAAATGCCCCATACTATGTGTAATATGAAATGAAAACAACACTTGTCAGCAAAAGTCAAGCTTTAGTCAAAACTGTTATGGCCAATAAGCTATCATTTTATGTAAACTTGAGCTACACCGGGTTGTAAGTTTAAATGCAGTAATATAATGCTAGTGATAAAAGTGTCACAATCCTAACAAAAGCATGCTGTTAACACTGGGGAAAAATAAAAAGGGTTGCCCAGCAAATGAAACATCTAACAATTCACAATAAAAGTGATTATTTTATCATTTGGAAAAGGAAAGTGACAGATTAATATCCTTTAATGTCTTTGTTAAAGTCTGTATATTAATACTTTAGAAATACAAGAAAAAAATTATTCTTCCTTCAAAGCCTGGAAGAGTTTTAACTTCAGTTTACACTAAACTCATTTTTATACCTGTATCACACATCAAAGAGTTTGGTACTGATGTCAATTTCTGATTATCTACGATATCCTTTCCTCCTCTTTTCATTACTGCATTTGAGTTACTAACACACATACACACGTGCATAATCCTCCCCAATATATGAAACCATTAACTAAAAAGTTTTTATACACAACACATATACATATTTTATATATTTTTATTTTCATAAATACATGTAAAATATACACATTTGTTCTATTTACTTAAAGAAGTAAAAAACTTACACATTCATTTTATAACACTAAAGTGCTGAGAATAACTTCTACCTTAACAAGGAAAGACATCAAAGAACAAAAGCTAAGATCAAAATTTAAAAAGCAATAATTTCTTGACTCAACTCACAAAATTTCATTTTTCTCTCCATATAAATTCATTGGAATTCTAAATTTCTCTCTACCATTCAGTAACAGTTTTTATGAAATAGTACCATTTTATGAAATATATTTTATCTGTCTATAAAGCATATCAGTTTATTTTTTAAAATGCTGAAAAGCTGAAAGGGATGAGTATGTTCACCTGCATGCATCCTCTTGTGTACTAATATCCTACCTGACATTGTGTATTTCACAACACCTTACTCACCTCTGCTGGATGCTGAATTATATACAAGTAGGTAGAGATGTGTAGAGGATGCGCTGGTAGAAATGGGCACAAACACACTTTCTGAGGCCGGCTAAAGGACAAAAGAAAAAGAAAAACTGTAGTATGTTTAAAATAAAATTATATAACAATAATGTAAAATTTGAACATAATCACACTTAACTATATAGATTTGCTAAAGCTGAATTCTTTTAAAGTGATATTAAGAAAAAATTTAATCAAACATATTTTCAATATAAGAATTTGAAAAATAAGACTCAGGTAAATTTTTTACCATCCATAGTAGATCAAAGTATCTCAAAAAATCTTGCCTTAATTATCTTCAGTGGAAGAAGAGTCATAAGTCACCACTATGGTCTTTTTATTCATGAAGCAATACTACTACCTTGCATTCCAAATCAAGAACAGATCTCATGTCAAACAGAAACCTGGCAACTAATCTGAATCATCTGAAGTTGGAAGGAACAAAGCGGTAATAAAATACTGGAATATAATCACCACCTAGAAGACAGTGCTAATCGAACTTAGCCATCAGTCAACATGGAGAACTTACCAATTGTGAGAAGAAACCCAAACAGGGGACACCAAATAATATTTGGCTAGAATTACATCCTCAGAGCATGTATCATACCCATTTATTTTCCCTTTTGTTATTGTTTACTCTGTTGCTTTCATTTTCCTTACTTTTTAGTGCCTTGTTTCAGTAGCACTTATTACAAAATTCGGATGGAATAAAAGGGTGCACTTCCCATCTCACTTCTCCAGTCTAGTGCCTTCTCTTCCCTAATGGCAACCAGTGATCAGTTTCTTGTGTGTCCTTCCAAAGGTACTAAAGGAATATACATGGGAAGTTTATCATTACATCCTGTATTAAATATGTGTGTTTATAGCATGAAATTAATCAAGCAGCCAGATACAATATGATGGAAGCAAATGTTCACAATAAATCACTATTACAGGCAGATGTCACATAGCATTATAACAGTATACAAGAGAATGTTATATTTTAAAGAGAATTCCCAACAGCATACTCACTACTAGAAAACTGATTGCTACCTACTGTTTCCTCAGTTTTACTTATGTTGAGTTATAGCCTGAAGTAAAAAATACGTATATTAATAAAACACACAGTGTGAGTAAATCGGTTTGATTATATCTACCACCTCACTTTGCAAGAAACTGTTAAACCTTTGCTCCTGCTGAAGAAATTATCTAAATAATATTTGAGGCGGAGATATAAACGTATTGTACAATGTGACCCCACTTTCCCTCTTCACTACTGAACCAAGAGTGAATGATTAACCCAAGGAAATCAATACACTTGTTTTCCAATGACATCTGAAATGACTCAGTGTGACTACTGAGTCCTACCAAGGATTCCCTCTTAGAAATGTGAGCAAATTTATAGGAACAGAGAGTCCCTCAGTGGTCACAAGAAGAGTAAACATGAGCAAACACAGGAGGAGTGACTTACGGAACTATATGTGGCAAACAAAGGATTCCCTGGTGGCTCAGACGGTAAAGAGTCTGCCTGCAATGTGGGAGACCAGAGTTCGATCCCTGGGTCAGGAAGATCCCTTGGAGAAGAAAATGGAAACCCACTCCAGTATTCTTGCCTGGAAAATCCCATGGATGGAGGAGCCTGGCAGGCTACAGTCCATAGGGTCACACAGAGTTGGACACAACTGAGCAACTTCATTTTCACTTTCAGTGACAAACAAATCAAGGGCTACAATTAGAAAGGACTGCCCATTCAACGAAAGGAGACAGTGGATGAGATATATTCAAGTTTTAAAAGTTTAAGATTCTGGAGTCTATCCCATCAGGATGTTTACATAAGCGTCTTAGTCTCATCCACAGGGGTCAGACAGAAGCAAGAACTACAATCCCAGTGCCTCCAGAACAAAAGACACAATCACAGAAAGCTAATCAAAATAAAAATTCACAGGATTATGACCCAGATAAAGGAACAAGATAAATTCCCAGAAAATCAACTAAATTATATGGAGACAAGCAACCTTCCAGAAAAAGAATTCAGAAAAATGACAGTGAAGATGATCCAAGATGTTGGAAAAAGAATGGAGAAGATGCAAGTAATGTTTACCAAAGTCCAAGAACTAAAGAACAAACAAACAGAAATGAACAATACACTAGAGGGAATCAATAACAGAATACCTGAGGCAGAAGAACGGATAAGTGATCTGGAAGAAGAATGGTGGAAATCACTGGGGCAAAACACAGAAAAAAGAAGGAAAAGAAGTGAAGACAGCATTAGCGACCTCTGGGACAACATTAAACACACCAATATTCACATTATAGGGGTCCCAGAAGGAGAAGAGAGAGACAAAGGACCTAAGAAAATATATGAAGAGATAAAAGTTTAAGTTTCTGAATTTTTTTTGCATGAAACTGCATACGACTGCAACGCATGACCAAACGTCAATAACATTATTTTATAAAATGTAATTTAAGATCAGATGAAAGGACTTCCGCAGTGGTATGGTGGATAGGACTCTGCCTGCCAGTGTAGGGGACATGGGTTTAATCTCTAGTCTCTGAATATTCCACATGCTGAGGAGCAGCTAAAGCCCACACGCTACAACTACTGAGCCCGCACACGTTAGGGTCCACCATCTGCAGCTACTGAAGCCCGTGCACCCTAGAGCCTGTGCTCTAGGAACAAAAGAAGCCACCAAAATGAAAAGCTCAAGCACCACAACAAAGAGTAGCCTTCACTCTCTGTAAATAAAGGAAGTCCAAGCACAGCAACAAAGACTCAGTACAGCCAAAACTAAGAAAAAGATCAGATGAAGCCATTTAAAAAATCAGAACTTAACTGCAAATCAACTGACATATTTATAAACTATATGGTTCTAAGAATATGAAAGAATGCGAAAAAAAAAAAAAAAAACTACCATATACCCTATGTAGGAAAACCACATACCAGTAGAGCCAAAGAACTGAAAAATCCAATCAAGAAAACAAGCTGAGTGAAAGCCATAGACTTCTGTGAGTAGCAGAAAATTGGCAAAATTAACTCTTGTTAATAACATCTTTCCAGCTTGTGATCACAAGCTGGAATCAGGATTGCCAAGAGAAATATCAATAACCTCAGATATGCACATGATACCACCCAAACTGCAGAAAGTGAAGAGGAATTAAAGAGCCTCTTGATGAAGGTGAAAGACGAAAGTGAAAAAGCTGGCTTAAAACTGAACATTCAAAAAACTAAGATCATGGCATCCGCTCCCATCACTTCATGGCAAATAGATGGGGGTGGGGGACGGGAAGGAAACAGTGACAGACTTTATTTTGGGGGACTCCAAAAACACTGCAGATGGTGACTGCACACATGAAATTAAAAGATGCTCGCTCCTTGGAAGAAAAGCTATGACCAACTTGGACAGCATATTAAAAAGGAAAGACATTACCTTGCCAACAAAGGTCCATCTAGTCAAAGCTATGGTTTTTCCAGTAGTTAAGTACGGATGTGAGAGTTGGAAAATAAAGAAAGTTGAGGATTGAAGAATTGATGCTTTTGAACTGTGGTGTTGGAGAAGACTCTTGAGAGTCCCTTGAACTGCAAGGAGATCCAACCAGTCAATCCTAAAGGAAATCAGTCCTGAGTATTCATTGGAAGAGTTGACTGATGCTGAAGTTGAAACTCCAATACTTTGGACACCTGATGTGGAAAACTGATTCATTGGAAAAGACCCTGATGCTGGGAAAGACTGAAGGCAGGAGAAGAAGGGGACACAGCTTGATTCCAGCTTGCACTTCACCCAGCCCAGCATTTCACATGATGTACTCTGCATATAAGTTAAATAAGCAGGGTGACAATATATAGCCTTGATGTACTACTTTCCCAATTTGGAATCAGTCCGTCATTCCATGCCCAGTTCTAAATTGTTGCTTCTTGACCTGCATACAGATTTCTCAGGAGGCAGGTAAAGTGGTCTGGTAGTCCCATCTTTTTAAAAATTTTCCATAGTTTGTTGTGATCCACACAGTCAAAGGCTTTGACATAGCCAATAAAGCAGAAGCAGATGTTTTTCTGGAACTCTCTTGCTTTTTCAATGATCCAACCGATGTTGGCAATTTGATATCTGGTTCCTCTGCCTTTTCTAAATCCAGCTTGAACATCTGGAAGTTCTTGGTTCACATACTACTGAAGCCTGGCTTGGAGAATTTTGAGCATAGCTTTGCTAGCATGTGAGATGAGTGCAACTGTGTGGTAGTTGGACAAACCTAGACACAGTTTTAAAAAGTAGAGACATCACTTTGCCAACAAAGATCCGTATAGTCAAAGCTATGGTTTTTTTCAGTAGTCATGTATAGATGTTAGAGTTGGACCATAACAAAGACTGAGCACCAAAGAACTGATGCTTTCAAATTGTGGTGTTGGAGAGGACTCCTGATAGTCCCTTGGGCTGCAAGGAGATCAAACCAGTCAATCCTCAAGGAAATCAACCCTGAATAGTCACTAGGACTGATGCTTAAGCTGAAGCTCCAATACTTTGGCCACCTGATGAGAAGAGTCGACCCATTAGAAAAGACCCTCATGCTACCAAAGACTGAGGGCAGGAGAAGAAGAGAGTGACAGAGGATGAGGTGGTTGGATGGCATCATCCACTCAGTGGACATGAGTTTGAGCAAACCCAGGAAATAATGAAGGACTGGGAAGCCTGGCATGCTGCAGACCCCCAGTTCTGGCATGCTGTGGTCACAAAGAGTCTGATTCGACTGAACAATAACATCTTTAACTCATGATGTACATACATACATATGTACATATATATACATATATATACAAACATACATATATACATACATACACACACATGTGTGTGTATGTGTGTATATATATATATATATATATATATATATATATAATTATAAAAGTCCTTAGTATGACAGGATAGTGCAAAGAACTACTCTGGTTATTGATAGCTCTGGATTTCATGTCTGACCAAAACCTCTGTTCATGGGGGCGGCAGCAAACTAGGATAGCAATTTCTTTACTAGGAAGATATGCTTGGTCTTTAGGAAGATTTAGAATTCAGTAGTTTGGAGAGTTGCACTCCCAGGATAATAAGGAAAGTTGCACCAGGCACCCAATCTCCAGGGAAGCAGGCAAAACTGACTAATACTATTTTTAAAAAGAACCACTTAAAGACTCTAGAAATTACCCTAAGGGTATATTTGAATTAAAAAAAACATTACTCAAGAAAATTTACAGGAAAATTTGGTATTAGGATAGTTTGTGGCATTTGAGTTATAACCCATTTACTACCTTGCCCTGGTTCAGGTTGATAGAAAGTCCTCTCTAGGTAAGTGTGGCCAAGAGAACAGAGCTTCCTCTCAGCTTTCAGTCAAGACTTACCATATGTCATCTCCTCCAACTCCAAATTGAAGAAAATAAATTCCTAGTGAGTGTGGCCAAGAAGAGAAGAGGCTCCCTTCCTCCACCCAGCCTTCACTTTACAACACAGAAGCTTTACTACTGTGCAGGAGGCTGAAAATGTTGGGACCCCAACTGCTCTCACCCCAAATCACTTGTAGGATAGAAGTACAAGAAGCTGCTACACCAGAAGCAGCAAGTCAGTGGCTACTGCTCAGTCCTGTGCCCAGGAACTGCCCTGGAGGAGAGTCAGGCTATATAAGAAAAAAGAGCTCTAAAGCTCTCCCTAAAGTAAATGATTTTATTTGAAATGGAGTATGAGAAATTCAAGCCCAAGAGTGCTCTCAAAACAAAACTCTTCTTAGTTAAGAGCAACAAGCTAAATAATAGGCCAGCTAGTCATCAGAAAGAACCAGAGAAACGGCTCAGAAGAGCACATCTGCAGTCAAAACCTCAAAAACTACCCTTCCCCAAATTTAACTGGACTGCTGAGCAATTCTCCAGAATGATCAGCTGATAATTAGTGGAGGCTAATGGGAAGGATGTAATACAAAAAGAAGAAGGCAGCTTAAGAGAAAGATGCTGAAGAGACATTCAATGAAAACCTGCTAAAATCACTGTAATACTGGTGGTGTCTATACAACTTTGCTAATATAACAAAAACAACAAAAACAAAAACAACTCTAAATTATATACTTTAATATGATAAACACCATGGTCTGTGACTAATATCTAAATAAAGTTGTTATTTTTTAAAATATAAAAATGCAGTGAAAAAAGAATGTTAGGGTGTGATTAGTAAGAAAGAGGCTGGGCCATGTGCTTAGTCACTCAGTCGTGTCCGATTCTTTGGAACCCCATGGTCTACAGCCCTCCAGGCTCCTCTGTCCATGGGGATTCTCCAGGCAAGAATACTGAAATGGGTTGCCATATCCTACTCCACAGGATCTTCCCAACCCAGGGATTGAACCCAGGTCTCCCACATTGCAGGCAGATTCTTTATCGTCTGAGCCACCAGGGAAGCCCAAGAAAGAGGCATTTTACCACTATTTGACATCATGTTTTGTTAAGGTGGGTTTCCTTTTCTACGAAGTAAGCTCCCTAAGGGCAAGGACTTGACCTGACCTACTTTTTTCACTTTCATATTCCAGCACCTAGCATAGTAAGCTTTCAATATATACTGTTGGATACATAAGCAAATACCTTTGATTTCCCTCTTACCTCAACCTTGGAATGCCCTTCTCCTACACAATTTCTTATCCTATCCCTTCATTTTCTTACATATCAAATACTAATCTCTCCTTCACTTCCTCTCTACTACTAAGACAATTAGTTTGTATTATAAATGAAATTCAGAGTCTCAGAGGAAGACTTTCCTTCTCAAAGGAAGACTTTGACATTTTTGTTGCTTTATTCTGGACATAACACACAACTTGTGGGATCGTAGCTCCCCTGCGTGTTGACAGTGAAAGCACCAAGTTCTAGACACTGGATAGCCAAGAATTTCCCCGGATCTTCCTCTGTTATCATTTGTGATCTTTCTCCTTTTTTTGAATGGACTGGTAGGATCTCCTTGCAGACCAAGAGACTCTCAAGAGTCTTCTCCAATACCACAGTTCAAAAGCATCAATTCTTCAGCGCTCAGCTTTCTTCACAGTCCAACTCTCACATGGTGATGGACAGGGAGGCCTGGCATGCTGCGATTCATGGGGTCGCAAAGAGTCAGATACGACTGAGCAACTGAACTGAACTGTGATCTTTCTTGTAAGCAATAGCACACAGCAGGCAAAAATATATACTGAAGAAAATATTTACTAAAAAACAGCAACAACAACAACAACAAAAACAGTTAAGCACTTTATATATAAACCCTGTAACTGTGATTTAAGCTAAACCTAATTGTTCTGGCTTATGCTTTAACATGCTCATAAAATATCATTACCTGTTTATTTTAAAGCATGCCCCCTTTATTAACCTAATTCTAATTACCTCAAGCTAATAAAACTATAGCTCTTTAAAACATTTTGTATTTCAGTTGATTAACTTTATATTTAGCATGTTACTTTACAATAAGAATGTGTGTTTATTATTAACAGCTATTTTACTCACACTTTCCTACTCTACAATTGTCTGTATGTACTACGCTGGTGACTAGCTATCCAAATGTTAAACCATTTCTTACCAAACTACTGGTAAGTGCAGAATAACTGCTCTCCTAATTTTAAAATCCTTTTCCGAAAGAATAAAATGCCTAGGAATAAACTTAACCAAGGAGGTGAAAGACCTGTATGTTGAAAGCCACAAGACATTAATTAATGAAAGAAAATGAAGAACACACAAATAAATGGAAAGATACTCCATACTCATATATTGGAAAAATTAATATTTTTTAAACGTCCATACTACAGATCACTGCCTTGTCATGGCAAAGGGGCCTGCGTAATTCAATGAAGCTATGAGCCATACACCGAAGAATTGATGCTTTTGAACTGTGGTGTTGGAAAAAACTCTTGAGAGTCCCTTGGACAGCAAGGAGATCAAACCAGTCAATCCTAAAGAAAATCAACCCTGAATATTCATTGCAAGGACTGATGCTGAAACTGAAGCTCCGATACTTTGACCACCTTATGAGAAGAGTCGATTCATTAGAAAAGACCCTGATGCTGGGAAGGACTGAAGACAGGAGAGGGACGACAGAGGATAAGATGGTTGGATGGCATCACTGACTCAATGGACATGAGCTTTAGTAAGCTCCAGGAGATGGTGAAGGACAGGGAACCCTGCTGTGCTACAGTCCATGGGGCCATAAAGAGTCAGACACAACAGAGCAACTGAACAGTAATGTAGGGCCACCCAAGACAGATGGGTTATAGCAGAGAGTTCTGACAAAACCTGATCCACTGGAGGAAGGAACGGCAAACCACCCCAGTATACTTGCTGTGAGAATCTTATGAACTGTATAAAAAATATATATACATATATGACACTGAAAGGTGAGTCCCTCAGGCTGGAAGGTGTCTAACATGCTACTGGGGAAGAATGGAGGACAACTAATAGCCCCAGAAAAAATGAAGCGGCTGGGCCAAAGAGGAAGTGGAGCTCAGCTGTGCATGTGTCTGGTGATGAAAGCAAAATCTGATGCTGCAAAGAACAGTATTACATAGGGACCTGGAATGTTAGGTCCAAGAATCAAGGTAAATTGGACTTGGTCAAGCAGGAGATGGTAAGAACAAACATCGACATCTTAGGAATAAGTGAACTAAAATGGTTGGGAATGGGAGAATTTAATTTAGATGACCATTATATCTACCACTGTGGGCAAGAATCCCATACAAGAAATGGAGTGGCCCTCATAATCAACAAAAGAGTCTGAAATGCAGTACTTGGATACAATCTCAAAAATGACAGAATGATCTCGGTTCACTTCCAAGGCAAGCAATTCAACATTACAGTAATTCAAGTCTATGCCCCTACCACTGATTCCAAAGACGCTGAAGTTGATCAATTCTATGAAGACCTATAAGATCTCCTAGAACTAATACCAAAAAAAGATGTTTTACTCATCACTGGGGATTGTAGTGCAAAAGTGGGAAGTCAAGAGATACCTGGAGTAACAGGCAAGTTCAGTCTTGGAGTATAAAATAAAGCAGGGCAGAGGCTAAAGGCTAACTGAATTCTGCTAAGAGAATGGACTAGTCATAGAAAACACCCTTTTTTCAACAACACAAGAAACAACTTTACACATGGACATCACCAAATGGTCAATACTGAAATCAAATTGATTCCATTCTTCGTAGCCAAAGATGGAGAAGCTGTATACAGTCAGCAAAAACAAGACTTGGAGCTGACTGTGGCTCAGATCATCAGCTTCTCATAGCAAAATTCAGACTTAAAACTAAAGAAATTGGGGAAAACCACTAGGCCAGCCAGGTACAACTTTAATCAAATCCCTTATGAATATGCAGTGGAGGTGACAAATAGATTCAAGAGATTAGATACAGTGAACAGTGTGCCTGAAGAACTATGGACAGAGGTCCATAATATTGTACAAGAGGCAGCAAACAAAACCATCCCAAAGAAAAAGAAAAGCAAGAAGGCAAAGTGGTTATCTGAGGAGTCTTTACAAGTAGCTGAAGAACGAAGAGAAGTGAAAAGCAAGGGCGAAAGGGAAAGGTACACCCAACTAAATGCCGAGTTCCAAAGAATAGCAAGGAGAGACAAGAAGGTCTTCTTCAATGAACAATGCATAAAAACAGAGGAAAACAACAGAAGGGGAAATATTAGAGCCTGCTTTAGGAAAATATGAAATATCAAGGGAACATTTCACCCAGAGATGGGCACAATAAAGAACAGAAACAGCAGAGACCTAGTAGAAGGACAAGAGATCAAGAAGAGATGGAAAGAATCCATGGAAGAACTGTACAAAAAAAAAGACCTTAATGAACTGGATAAGAATAATGGTATGGTCAGCCACCCAGACCCAGACATTCTGGAGTGTGAAGTCAGTCGAGCCTTAGGAAGCACTGCTGTCAATAAAGCTAGTAGATGTGATGGAATTCCAGTAGAGCTATTCAAAACTCTAAAAGATGATGCTATCAAAGTGTTGCACTCAAAATGTCAGCAAATCTGGAAGACCCAGCAGTGGCCACCGGACTGGAAAAGGTCAATCCTCATCCCAATTCCCAAGAAGAGCAGCACTAAAGAATGTTCAGAACATGAGACAACTACACTCATCTCCCATGCCAGTAAAGTCATGCTTAAAGTCTTGCACGCTAGGCTTCAGCATTATGCAAACCAAGAACTTCCAGACATCCAAGCTGGATTTAGAAAATGCAGAGGAACGAGAGGTCAATTATCAACATTCACTGAAACACAGAGAAAGCAAGGGAATTCCAGAAAAACATCTACTTCTGTTTCATCAACTACACTAAAGTCTTTGACTGTGTGGATCATAACAAATTGTGGAAAGCTCTTAAAGAGACAGACCATATTACCTGTCTCCTGAGAAACCTGTATGTGGGTCAAGAAGCAACAGTTAAAACACTGTATGGAACAATTGGATTGAGAAAGGCGTACACAGGGCTGTCTGTTGCCATCCTATTTATTTAACCTATACACTCAGCACATCATGAGAAATGCCAGGCTGGGTGAGCTACAAGCTGAAATCGAGATAGACAGGAGAAACATCAACAAACTCAAATATACAGATACCATTCTAATGGCAGAAAGAGAGAGGAACTAAAGAACCTCTTGATGAGAGTGAAGGAGAAGAGTGAAAAAGCCGGCTTAAATATTGAAAAAACAACGATTATGGCATCTCACCCCATTACTTCACGGCAATCAAAAGAGGAAAAGGTAGAAGTAGTGACAGATTTCCTCTTCTTGAGTCTGAAAATCACTGCAGATGGTGACTGCAACCATGAAATCAGAAGACAACTGCTTCTCAGCAGGAAAGCTATGACAAACCTAGACAGTGTTGAAAAGCAGAGACGTCACTCTGCCAACAACGGTCCATATACAAGGTTACCATGCAATGGACATGAACTTGGGCAAACTTCAGGAGATGATGAGGGATAGGGAGGCCTGGCTTGCTACAGTCCATGGGATCACAAACAGTCAGACATGAGTGGGCAACTGAATATTGACAACTACAGATTCAGTGTAACCCTATCAAACTTCCAATGACAGTTTTTACAAGAATAGGACAAAAATTCCTAAAATTTGTGGAACCATTCAACCAAATAGCCAAAGAATCTTGAGAATGATGAATAAAGCTTGAGGCATCATGATCCCTGATTTCAAACTATACTAACAAAGCACTAGTATTTAAACAGCATTGTACTGGCATAAAACCACACGTAGATCAACAAAACAGAACACAGAGCCTAGAAATAAACCCATGCATATATGGTGAATTAATTAACAACAAAAATGCCAAGAATATACACTGGGGAAATGACAGTCTGTTCTAAATGGTGTTAGCAAAGTTGGACATTAAAATAAAAGAAACTGAACCATAAACAGAAATCAACTCAAAATGAACTAAAGATCTGAATGTAAGGCTGGAAACCATAAAACCACTAGAAGAAAAATATAGACAGTAAGCTCTTTGACTTACATCTTGGTAATGATTTTTTTAACCTGACAACAAAAGCAAAAACAAAAATAAACAAGTGGGACTATATTAAATAAAAAGTTTCTGCCTAGCAACAGAAACTATCAATAAAATGAAATGACAACCAACACACTAGAAGAAAATATTTGCAAATCATATATCTCATAGGGGGCTAACATGCAAAATATATAAAGCACTCATACAACTCAAGAACAGAAACAAACAATCCAATTGAAAAATGGATATAGGATCTGAATAGACAGTTTTCTAAAGAAGACATACAGATGGCCAACAAGTACATGAAAAAAATGCTTTACATCATTATTCATCAGTGAAATGCAAGCCAAAAGCACAATGAGATATCACCTCACACCTGTTAGAATGGCTACTGTCAAAAGGAATAGAAATAAATGCTGGAGAAGGTGTGGAGAAATAAAAAATCAAGCATACTTCTAGAATTTACATAGATTTCAGGAAGAAAAATTAATATCTGATCAATATACTGGTAGATTGGGTATAGGTTTGGAAAACAGCCATTAAGATATCTCACTGACAATGTCATTGTCTTGCTACCTGATCTTGTCTGTGTCAGAGGTTTTCAATTTCCTTTTTCATAGAACTGGCAATGAAACACCAAGAAAGTTCTGGGAAATAACCACTGAATCACAGGCAAATGTGTTAAAATGTAGTCATTTATGACTATTTTAAACTAATTTATAACAGAATGACCGAAGTAACAGCTGAGATTTTTAACTCTTCTACATTTACAACGCATTGCAAATGTATTATAAATACTGTTTTCTTTCACCGGGTGTTAGTTACACAACCCAGTAGACATTTATTGGTTATCTATACAACCCAATAAGTGTTTATCAACTCTTAATACATAAATGGGGTTTTCAAATAATTTCCTTAAAGAAATTTCATGAAGCATGCTTTTTCTTCTTTTCTCATTAAGGTTGTATGAATAAATACATACACCTCCTGTCAGACGGACTGACTAGCTTCTGAAGTGAATGATGTAACACAAGGGTAAGCTGTCACTCTCATATGCTATCTTTGACAGCCTGTAGGCAAATAAATATGACTACAGATGCTAAAACCTACAAAAACAACTTTCAAAAGCTTAAATATTAATATTTAAAAGTTTAATTAAATCTCTAACAATATTTACCAACAGCTATTTTTCTCATAGTACTAATTTTAATCAAGAAAATCTCACAGAGGCAAAGTTTAAAGATTAATGAACAGATTTACAAAAATCATTAATTTAAAAAGAATTTCTTTTACCCACTAAAGTAAAGCAAATATAGAACCCAGAAAGATACCGCACCTCAAATTTCCCAGTAGTCAACAAAAATTTTATAGTTCCACAGAGGAAAAAGCAAAGAACAAAGAGTTTTATCACTCTTCAATAGATCAGTTGAACAGATACACTGCATCACACATTAAAAATAGCAACAACTTTCCAATTTTAAAAGACTGTGAAAAAACTAAATGCCACAGTGCCCTCTATTGTCATTTTAAAGAAACAAATAATTTGTAAAATAAACTCTAGGTTTTACATTTCTGAAACTAAATATAACCAGCAAAAGAAGGAACAACTTTTCATTATTAATGTCACAATAAAATTTCATCTTATAAAGAGAAGCAATCTCAACCATGCCTAACAGCTTGAAGTGTAGTAAACCATGATATTTTCATAACCCCCAAAACCACTTCTATCACTACATTATTTTATTTTATAAATGCCTTCTGAAGTAGAGGAACAACAGGCTCAGAAAAATAAGTCATTGTTTCGGGAGAGGAAGTAACTCTCTAAAGAGAATAAATATCTTTAGATGAGACATATTGACCTAAGCATGCCTAGAGCAGTGATTTCCAAAGTGAGTAAATTATCCCAAGCAGGTGCAAAAAGGTAATATTATCACTTCTATTTATAATTAAGCATTACTAATATTCAGTATATAGAATAACACGCCCTCTGTGGGATGGTAAAGCACATGGTAATGTGTCAGGATATGCAGTATCCTAATAAAAAAGGAGTTTCATACCATGAAGTGCTAACAATAGCATCCACAGGAACGAGTCTATACTGAAGAAATTCTAACTACATAATCACAAACAAACAATAAGTATATGGCAGAGGTGTTTCTTCCTTACTGCTACTTCAAACTCTTCATTAGAGTTAATAAATCTCAGATATGACAATAACTTTAGAAAGGAGAAATTATAAAGACACTTGAACTGTGAAATCACATCTTACTATCAGTAACTTATTATCATGAACCTTACTATAAGTATATATTATGTCCCAAAAATACTAAATAGTAAGAGTAGGGCTCTATCACAATCAGCAAGCAAGCAAGCAATCGCTCAGTCGTGTCTGACTCTTTGTGATCCCATGGACTGTAGTCTACCAGGCTTCTCTGTCCATGGGATTTTCCAGGCAAGAGTACTAGAGTGGGTTGCCATTTCCTTCTCTAGGGCATCTTCCTGATCCAGGGATTGAACCCAGATCTCCTGCATTGCAGGCAGACGCTTTACCCTCTGAGCCACCAGGGAAGCAGGACATTTTTAAACAGTTTATTTCATCATACTTTCTTCCTTTTATCTATGTTTTTCTATTTTTTATGATGCAAGTCATACATTAGTATATGATCAACATGTATTGTCAGAGATAAATATGTATACCTATTAGAATTACATCTTAAGTGTTTTAATCAACTGTGGTATGTATTCAAAATAATTTAGGGATCACTGGCCTAGAGATGTTTGTTCCTACTACAGGATCTATGAGAAAAATGTTAGTGTTATTATAATTAAAGAAGCCTTCAAATGAGCCAGATGCTTGGAAAACAAAAGCCTGCGTCCAGAGATATAATTATATATAACAGCTATATAAAGCCTCTACTAGAGCTTAAATGACAAAATGTCAGATTAACACTGAGAATCTTATCATAAAGTAAACATCTACAGTCAGTTATCTTATTATTTACTGTCTTCTTATATAGAAATAAAACAAAAAAATCTTAATAAATTAAGTAAATCACTCTTAGCAAATTCTTATTTTATACTTTCATAATTTGTCTTAAATATTAATTACATAGACATGTTTTCTCATACTCAATTCACTATGAATTCTAGAGGAAACAATTTCTTACTCATTTTTCTATGTCCCTTTACTGGATACTGTCTTAATAATAACTGAATGAACAAAGACTACCCCCATGGTTAGTCAAAGCAAGCCTCCAGGTCCATGAGTGGCATAATTCTATGTTCCTTAGCCAACGGCCAACAAAAAGGAACAGCATGAATGACCATCCTGACAAGCAAGGAGTCAAAGCTGATCTGTGAAGCTATTCAGGGGTCAACTATAAATGAAATAAAAAATTTTAAGAAAAAAGAAAAGATGAATAAAACTAAGACTAGTGAAACTAAGACTGGTTCTTAGAAAAGATAAACAAAACTGGGGCTTCCCTGGTGGCTCAGTAAAGAATCCACCTGTCAATGCAGGAGACACAGGTTCAATCCCTGATCCAGGAAGATACCACACGCCACGGAGTAACAAGACCATGCGCCACAACTATTGAGCCTGTGCTCTAGAGACCAGAAACCACAACCACTGAGCCCACCTGCCCTAGAGCCTGTGCTCCTCAACAAGATGGGCCACCACAATGGAAGCTCGCACACCACGACTGGAGAGCAGCCCCCGCTTGCAACAACCAGAGTAAAGCCCTCACAGCAACGAAGACCCAGCCCAGCCAAAAATAAATAAATAAAATTATCTTTCAAAAAGGAATGATGAACAAAAGTGGCAAACCTTCAGCCAGACTCATCAAAAAATAAGCAGATCCAAATAAATAAAGTCAGGGACTTCCCTGGTGGCCTAGTGGCTAGGATTCCAGGCTTTCAATGCAGTGGGCTGGGTCCAATCCCTGACCAGGGAAGATTCCATAAACTGCACAGCACAGCCACAAAGAAAGAAAAGAAAATCAGAAATGAAAGAGAAGTAACAACACTATAGAAATACAATGACTCATAAGAGATGACTATGAACACCAATATAATACTATACACACCAATAACATGGTCAACCTGGAAGAAATGGAAAGATTTCTAGAAATGCACAATCTCCCAAGACCAAATCAGGAAGAAATAAAAGACATCAACAGGCTAATTAATTAATAACATCAAAATACAATCAGTAACAAAAAAATCCCCACAAACAAAAGTCAAGGACCAAACACCTTGACAGGTAAATTCTACCAAACAGACTTAACACCAATGCTTCTCAAATTATTTCACATATTTGAAGAAAAAGGAACGCTTCCAAACTTACTATATGAGGCCAGATTTACCCTGATACCAAAACCAGACAAAGACACAATAAGTAAAAAAATTACAGACCGATATTACTAATGAACATAGATGCAAAAATCCTCAACAAAATATTAACCAACAAAATTCTGCTTTACATTAAAAGAAACATATACCATGATCAAGTAGAACTTAGCTCAGGAACAAAAGATGGTTCAATACCCACAAATCAATCAGTGTGACAGACCATATTAACAAACTTAAGAATAAAAATCATATGATCATCTCAGATCCAGAAAAAGCTTTTGACAAAATTCATCATCAATTTACGATAAAAACTCTCAAGAAAACAGATACACAGAGAATGTATCTCAACCTAGTAAAGGTCATATACAAAACACCTACAGCCAACATCATATTCAACAGTAAAAAATATTTTGTCCAGTATCAGGAACAAGACAAGGATGCCCATTCCCACCACTTTTATTCAGGAGAGTACTGAAGGTCCTAGCCACAGCAACCAAACAATAAGAAGAAATAAAAGGCATGCAAATCATTAAGGAAAAAGTTGAACTGTCCCTGTTTACAGATGACCTGACACTATATATGAAATCCTAAAGACACCACCATAAAACCTATCAGAATAAATGAATTCATTATGTTGCAGGATATAAAATTAATACAAAGAAATCTGTTGCATTTCTATACACTATCAATGAACCATTAGAAACCATCAGAAAAAATTCAGAAAAAAAAATCAATTCACAGTTGCATCAAAAAGAATAAAATACCAAGGAATAAATCTAACCAAGAAGTGAAAGATCCATACACTGAAAACTAGAGGACACTGATGAAAGAAACTGAAGATGACACAAACAAATGGAAAAATATACTACAGATTGAAAGAATCAGTACTGTTAAAACGACCCTACTACCCAAGGTGATTTACAGATTTAATGCAATCCCTATCCAAATACTATCATATTTTTCACAGAACTAGAACAAATAATTCTAAAATTTGTATAGCAGCATAAAAGACTCTGAAAATCAAACAATCTTGAGGAAAAAAAAAAATCCTGGAGGTATCGTGCTCCCTGATTTCAAAGTACACACTACAAAGCTACAGTCATTAAAATCGTATGGTACCAGGACAAAAACAGGCACACATCAATGGAACAGGATAGAGAGCCCAGAAATGAACCAACATTTATATATTAATCTATGACAAGAAGGCAATAATATACAGTTGGGCAAAAACAGCCTCTTCAATAACAGTACTGAGAAACCTGGACAGCTACATGCAAAAGAATCAAACTGAACTACTTTCTCACACTATATACAAAAATTAATTCAAATTCAAACCCTTAAATTTACATTTAAAGGCTTAAATGTAAAACCTGAAATCATAAAAACCCTACAAGAAAACAGAGCCTGTATGCTTTGACATTGATCTTAGCACTATATATTTTTTTGGATAAGTTTCCTCAGGCAAGAGAAACAAAAACAAAACCAAAGCAGGGAAACTATCAACAAAAAAGGTATACAGGAACTCTCTGTACTATTGTTATAACCTTTAAGTCTAAAATTATTTTTAACTTAAAATTAAATCAATCAGTAGCCAAATTCCAACTCTTTTACTCCAAAAAGTCATCGTCACTGTAAAATTTTTACATCTTACACTACACTAGATTCTCCTTCCAAAGAATTCATTATTTATCAAGGAGAGTCACAAAAATGGATAAAGAGGGTCAAAAGGTACAAACTTTCAGTAATAAACTGCATACTTGAAAGTTGCTAAGAGAGTAGACCACCTGATGTGAAGAACTGACTCTTTGGAAGAGACCCTGATGCTGGGAAAGCTTGAAGGTGGGAGGAGAAGGAGACGACAGAGGATGGGATGGCTGGATGGCATCACCGACTCAATGGACATGAGTTTGGGTAAACTCCAGGAGTTGGTGATGGGCAGGGAGGCCTGGTGGGCTGCAGTCCATGGATTGCAAAGAGTAGGACACAACTGAGCGACTGAACTGAACTGAAGAGAGTAGAGTCAACAGCTCTCATCACAAGAGAAAAAATTCTTCTGTAACTATATTAAGGTGACAGATGTTAACTAGACCTATTGGGGTATCATTTTGCATTATATATAAATATCAAATCATTATGCTGTAGTACACCTGAAATTAATATAAGGTTATATGTCAACTATACCTCAATAAATACATTTTAAAAGAATCTATGTTTTGCTAAAGCAATGTTAACTGCTACATTTTTTTTTTTTAGTGATTTCTTCCCTTTGAGGGTTTGTATTAAAGTTTCAATTTCAAGTATATTAAGCATGATATATACGCTTTGTTTGTTAACTACTCAGGTACCTTCAGTATTGTGGAAAGTAAAACCTTTGTGCATTGCCAATAGAAATGTAAAATAGTTGAAACTGCTATGGAAAACAGTTTGGCAATTCCTCAAAAAGTTAAACACAAAAAACTACCCTAAGAGCCAGCAATTCCATTCCTAGGTATACATCCAAAAGAATGAAAAGCAGAAACTAGATTTGATATTTGTATACCAATGTTCACGGTAACACTATTCACAGTAGCCAAAAAGAAACACAAGTATCCATCAACAAAAGAATGGATAACGGATAAATTAAAATGGCATATACATACAATTCAGGGTTTCCCATGTGGCACTAGTGGTAAAGAACCCGCCTGCCAATCCAGGAGATGTGAGAGTCAGGTTCGAAGCCTGGGTCGCGAAGATGCCCTGGAGGAGGTCATGGCAACCCACTCCAGTATTCTTGCCTGTGAAATATCATGGACAGAGGAGCCTAGTGGGCTACAGTCCATAGGGTTGGGAAGAGTTGGACACGACCAAAGCAACTCTGCATGCATGCATGCATACATACAATTCAGTCATAAAAATGAAATTTTGATGGAACCTGAAAGCACTATTCTTAGTGAAATGTCAGAAAACAAATATTGTATGATTATACGAAGGATCTAGTGTAGGTAATTCTCAGAAACAGTATTAATAGAATAGAGGTTAGCAAGGCCTGGGGGAGAAGGGGATGAGAAAATATTATTTAACAGGCACAGATTTTATACTGGGGATGATAAAAAGTTTTGGGTAGAGATAAGCAGTGATGGTTATACAACATTATGAATGTATTTAATGCCACTGAACCATACACTTGTAAAAGGTTAAAATGATAAATTTGTTATATACATGTTAACACTTTTTTTTAAACTGAGCTGCCAAGGAACACATTTACATAGACAAATAAATCATACCCATCTTTAAGACGTTTTCTAGAGCAGCTTTAGATGCACAGAAAAATTGACAAGAATGTTCAGAGCTTTTCTATGCACCGCTTGCCCCAACACATGCATAGCCTCCCCATTAACAACATCCCCAATCAGAGCGGTACCTTTGTTACAAATGACAAACCTACGTTGACAATTTGCACAGACTTCTAAAAATAATTTCTATGCCTCTACTGAGAATCTCTGTTGCATCATAGTCACTGTATTTTTTTTCCTTTAATTCTTTGAATCTACTGTAAGAGTTAGCTTCAAATATTTTATTTTTCTGCTAAATCCAAAATCTTGATCCATTCAAAGACAGTTCCTATTTTCTATTGTTCTCCCTGTATGTGAGTCACACTTTCCTGTTACTTTGCATGTTCAGTAAGCTTTGGTTGAAAACTGGACATTTTTAGACAATCTAGTATAGAAACTCTGGAGTCTACTTAATTTTTCTGGTTCTGGTTCTTTGTAAATTTCAGTTCAGTTCAGTTTGGTCGCTCAGTCGTGTCCTACTCTGCGACCCCATGAACTGCAGTACACCAGGCCTCCCTGTACATCACCAACTCCTGGAGTCCACCCAAACCCATGTCCATTGTGTCGGTGATGCCATCCAGCCATCTCATCCTCTGCCGTCCCCTTCTCTTCCTGCCCTCAATCTTTCCCAGCATCAGGGTCTTTTCAGATGAGTCAGCTCTCCGCATCAGGTGGCCAAAGTATTGGAGTTTCAGCTTCAACATTAGTCCTTCCAATGAACGCCCAGGACTGATTTCCTTTAGGATGGACTGGTTGGATCTCCTTGCAGTCCAAGGGACTCTCAAGAGTCTTCTCCAACACCACAGTTGAAAAGCATCAATTCTTCTGCGCTCAGCTTTCTTTATAGTCCAACTCTCACATCCATATATGACTACTGGAAAAACCATAGCCTTGACTAGATGGCCCTTTGTTGGCAAAGTAATGCCTCTGCTTTTTAATATGCTGTCTAAACTTAGCTAGACTTAAACTGCAGACTCTCTCCTCTTGTAGTGTGTAGTCACTGATATGTCTGTCCAGCTTTTTCTTTTCTTAATTTTAATTTTTTCCTAGGGGTCTCACCTGTGAGATCAGACATGTTTCTATCAGGTCAATCTCTGTAAGTCTTTGCAAGGTCAGGAGACTCATTCCATAACTTTCCTTTCTTCCCCCCTCCCCCACCCCCCACCTTGAGTAATCTTGGAACACTTCTTTTTTTCCCTTGAGTAATTCTGGAACATTACTGTGTTTCATAATATTGGAACACAATGTTTTGATTAGGCTTCCAGTAGAAGAAAAATGAGAAACAGGAATGCTAAAAACTCAACAGAGGAGCGTCTCTGGTGGTCTAGTGGTTGGGAATCCACCTATCAATGCAGGGGACATGGGTTCAACCCCTGGCCCAAGAGGATCCCACATGCCATGGAGCAACTAAGCCTTTGTGCCACAACTACTAAGCCTGTGTGTGCCTAGAGCACATGCTCCACAAGAGAAACCACCACAACTAGAATAGTCTCCACTCACTGCAACTAGAGAAAGCCCGTGTGAAGCAATGAAGATCCAGCAGTCATAAATAAATTTAAAAATCTTTAAAAAGCTCAGCAGAGAAAAAAAGAAAAAGTGAAAGTGTCAGCCACTCAGTCACGTCCAACTCTTTGCAACCCCATAGACTGTAGCCCACCAGACTCCTCTGTCCATGGGATTTCCCAGGCAAGAACACTGGAGTAGGTCACCATTCCCTTCTCCAGGGGTTCTTCCCCAGCCAGAGATTGAACTCAGGTCTCCTGCACTGCAGGCAGATTCTTTACCATCTGAGCTACCAGGGAAGAGAAAAAAATCAATCAATAGTTCCTTCAAATTTGCCTTTCTGATTGATGAACAGTCACCAAGAGAGAAGCTGACCACAAGCAGATAAAGGATTCAGGAGGTAAAGGGGGACGTTAAAAAAGACAATAAAACTGCCCCTCTCAAAATAATTAAAAATCACCATGGACAAAGCAAAAGAATCAGTGGGTTAGAAGAAGGAAAAGGAACACCTCACTGGAAGTATTTATTACATGCAATAGGAAAACAAAGACTGTAATATTGTTCATTTCAGTATCATTCATTATTATCTGATGTGGAAATATAAATATGAACAGTAATGGAGCTCACTGCAGATGGTGATTGCAGCCATGAAATTAAAAGACACTCCTTGGAAGGAAAGTTATGACCAACCTAGATAGCATATTAAAAAGAAGAAACATTACTTTGTCAACAAAAGTCCGTCTAGTCAAGGCTATGGTTTTTCCAGTGGTCATGTATGGACATGAGAGGTGTACTATGAAGAAAGCTGAGTGCCAAAGAATTAATGCTTTTGAACGGTGGTGTTGGAGAAGACTCTTGAGAGTCCCTTGGACTGCAAGGAGATCCAACCAGTCCATCCCAAAGGAGACCAGTCCTGAGTGTTCTTGGAAGGACTGATGTTGAAGCTGAAACTCCAATACTTTGGCCACCTGATGTGAAGAGTTGACTCATTTGAAAAGACCCTGGTGCTGGGAAAGATTGATGGCAGGAGAAGGGGACGACAGAGGGTGAGATGGCTGGATAGCATCACCGACTCAATGGACATGGGTTTGGGTGGACTCCAGGAGTTGGTGAGGGACAGGGAGGCCTGGCGTGCTGCAGTTTATGGAGTTGCAAAGAGTCAGACACGACTGAGCAACTGAACTGAACTGAATGGAGCTCTACCCTATTACTTACAAGACCTTAAAAATACATAAAAGAGAATAACTATTTAAATCACAAAGTTGTTTTATGTGGTAAATAAAAACATATATGAAAAAAGCACTGTGTAACCTGTGAACTCTTTTAAAATAACGCCGAATTTACTCAAAGAGAATAAACAAGTGGTTGCCATAGGAGAGGAGAGGGGTGGGAAGATTAGCGAAAAAGGTCAAGGAAATAAAGAGGTACAAATTTCCAGTTACAAAATAAATGTCTTACCTGTATGAAATGTACAGTGTGAGGAATATAGTCGACAATCATGTAATATCTTTGTCTAGTGACACCTGATGCAAAGACCCGACTTATTGGAAAAAACCCTGATGCTCGGAAAGATTGAGGACAAGAGGAGAAGGGAGCAACAGAGCATGAGATGGTTGGATGGGCAAACTCTAGGCGATGGTGAAAGACAGGGGAGCCTGCATGGCTGCAGTCCATGCAGTCACGAGTCAGACATGACTTTGCGACTAAACAAAACAATAGTAACTGGTAACACTGGTAACTAGACTTTCTGTAGGGATTGTTTTCTAATGTACAGAAGTATCAAATCACTATTTGGACACCAGGAACTAACACAGTGTTGAAGGTCGATTATAGTTCAACCAACAAAGAAAGATAAGGTTTTTGGTTACCAGAGGTGAGAAGTGGTGAGAGGGGGGAACTGGATAAAGGTGGTCAAAAAGTACAAACTTCCAGTTATAAGATAAATTTAAGTACCAGGGATGTAATGTACAATATAATGTAATTAGCACTGCTGTATATTATAGATGAAAGTTGTTAACAAAGTAAATCCTGGCAGTTTCCTGATGGCCTGGTAGTTAGTAGGATCCCAAGCTTTCACTGCTATGGCCCATATTCAATTCCTGGTTGGGGAACTGAGATTCCATAAGCCTCAGCACAGCATATATAAATTAATAAATAAATAAAATAAAACTTAAAGAGTTCTCATCATAAGGAAAAAAATTTTTATTTTTTTAATCTATATGAGATGACATACGTTCTACAAATTTATCAGAATAATCATTTCATGGTATACGCATGGTATATGTCCCATACGGTATATGCAAGTCAAATCATTATGTTGTATTTAAACTTATACAGTGCTGTATGTCAATTAAATCTCAATAAAACTGGAAAAAATTAAAGTACATTACATATTTTTTAAAATAAAAAAACCAAATGTTATACTAGACTATCTCAGAATATATTCTCTCAGTACATAAGCACTAACAGAACTATAAATTTTTAATTCAGGACAAATGTAAACATAGTTAAAAAATTAATGTGCTTTGATGTTCTTTGAAGAAAACATCTATCAGAGGGTAATGATAACATTCTTGTTTTTCTTGTGGAAAATAAATCAAACATTTAGAAAGCTCTGATGTGTTTTTTTTAATTGGTCACTCATCTTTGGAGACTTAATTAAGAAAAAAACTCCCTCTTGAGATATATCATTTCTGCTCAACTCTGAACATATGATTAGCTTGCACAGTAATTTGTAAATCAGTTAGCGTCCCACATATCTTAGGAATAAACTACTTCAAAGAATAAACAGATTTTCTAGATTAACAAGAAAGAACAAATTAACTTAGTGTCTTAAGAATATATTTTTGATATGCACAAGGAATTAAATTTGAAGACTATCTAGATTTTTATCCTAAAAATTATCATCAATAATCTAGCTTATTTTAAATTTACTCAAACAGTTTTCTAAGTGTCAATACCAACTCAACAGTCTCAATTATTATAAAGTAACTGCTCTGGGAATTACCATTTTTCACTTTTACTTATAAAATGTGCAGGCTGATTTACCCTGCTGCTAAGGCAGACCAGACCACAATGACATACATGAGACCCAGATGAAAAGGCAAGTATCTATGAGGGGCAGGCAGTTAATCAGAGATGAATGAAGCAGGATGGACTGGGAGCAATGATGACCTGGACAGATCATACTCAATCTAAAGGCACAACCAATACTCAGGATGGTGGCCCCAAAGCTGCTAGATCTCCCCATTCTTACAGAAACCAGAAATCTGGATTCTGATATAAAACATCTTCATTTTTAACTATTAACAAACCAATTTCAAACTGGTAAAGATATAGTTTTAAACAAAACATCTGTGGGCTGCCAGCTTGTGGCTCCTGTGTTCTTCTTAAACACCTACAGTTTTCCCTGCTTCACTTTCTCATGTGTTCATTCCCATCACCTTTTTCTCCTAAATATTCAAGCCTAAAGAATACAGAAAAGGTTAAGACATGGAATAAGGAAACAAGATGTTATTAAAGGGTACAAACTTGGAAGCAGAAGATGAATAAATGCTGGAGATCTAATACACAGCACTCTGATATAGTCAACAATACTATATTACATACTTCAAACTTGCTAACAGATTACATTTTAAAACTTCTCAGCACAAAAAAGGAAATGATAATTAGGTTACAACAGTTAACCACTACCAGGGATAATCATACTGAACATATAAATGTATCAAATCAACAGGCTGTATACCTTAAACTTACATAACATTGTACACCGACCAAGCGTATCTCAATTTACGTAAAAAAGGAGCTGTGTGCATGCTAAGTCACTTCAGTTGTGCATGACCGACTCTTTGAGACCCTATGGACTGCAGCCTACCAGTCTCCTCTGGCCCTGAGATTCTCCAGGCAAGAATACTGGAATGGGTTGCCATGCCCTTCTCCAAAGAATCATCCCAACCCAGAGATCGAACCTATTTCTCTTATGTCTCCTGCATTGGCAGGTGGGCTCTTTATCACTAGTACCACCTGGGAATCCTAAAAAAGGAGCTAGAAAATACTAACACTCAGGCATCCTGTTACTAAGCTTGAAGTAAACATACTTCTTTATGGTCCAACTCTCACATCCATACGTGACTACTGGAAAAACCATAGCTTTGACTAGACAGACCTTCATCAGCCAAGTAATGTCTCTGCTTTTCAATATGGTGCCTGGGTTGGTCACAGTTTTTCTTCCAAGGAGTAATTGTCTTTTAATTTCATGGCCGTAGTCACAATCTGCAGTAATTTTGGAGCCCAAGAAAGGAAAGTTTGTCACTGTTTCCATTGTTTCCCCATCTATTTGCCATGAAGTGATGGCACCAGATGCCATGATCTTAGTTTTTTGAAGACTGAGTTTTAAGCCAGCTTTTTCACTCTACTCTTTCACTTTCATCAAGAGGCTTTCTAGTTCTTCTCTTTCTGCCATAAGTGTGGTGTCATCTGCATATCTGAGGTTATTGATATTTGTCTGAGCAACACGATTCCATCTTGTGCTTCATCCAACCCCAGCATTTTGCAGGATGTACTCTGCATACATAAGTTAAAAAGGCAAGGTGACAATATACAGCCTTGACATACTCCTTTCCCAATTTGGAACCAGTCCGTTATTCCATGTCCAGTTCCAACTGCTGCTTCTTGACCTGCATACAGATTTCTCAGAAGGCAGGTCAGGTGGTCTGGTATTCCCATCTCTTTCAGAATTTTCCAGTTTGTTGTGATCCACACAGTCAAAGGCATTGGCGTAGTCAATCAAGCAGAAATAGATGTTTTTCTGGAACTCTCTTGCTTTTCTGATGATCCATGGGATGTTGGCAATTGGACCTCTGCCTTTTCTAAAATCAGCTTGAACATCTGGAAGTTCTCAGTTCACGTACTGTTGAATCCTGAATTGGAGAATTTTGAGCATAATTTTGCTAGCCTGTGAGATGAGTGCAGTTGTGCAGTAGTTTGAACATTCTTTGGCACTGCCCTTCTTTGGGACTGACCTTTTCCAGTCCTGTGGCTACTGCTGAGTTTCCCAAATTTGCTGGCATATTGAGTACAGCACTTTCACAGCATCACCTTTTAGGATTTGAAATTGGAATTCCATCACTTCCACTAGCTTTGTTAGTAGTGATGCTTCCTAAGGCCTACTTGACCACATTCCAGGATGTCTGGCTCTAGGTGAGTGATCACACCATCGTGATTATCTGGATCATTAAGATCTCTTTGTATAGTTCTTCTGGTTATTCTTGCTACCTCTTCTTCACATCTTCTGCTTCTGTTAGGTCCATACCATTTTTGTCCTTTATTGTGCCCATCTTTGCCTGAAATGTTCCCTTGGTATCTCTAATTCACTTGGTATCTAATTTTCTTTTCTGTGAGAACTGGAGCATAAAGAAAGCTGAGCGCCAAAGAATTGATGCTTTTGAACTGTGGTGTTGGAGAAGAATCTTGAGAGCCATTGGGACTGCAAGGAGATCAAGCCAGTCAATCATAAAGGAGATCAGTCCTGAATATTCAGTCCTGGAAGGACTGATGCTAAAGCTGAAACTCTAATACTTTGGCCAACTGATGCGAAGAACTGACTCACTGGAAAAGACCCTGAAGCTGGGAAAGATTGAAGGCAGGAGAAGGGGACGACAAAGAATGAGATGTTTGGATGGCATCATCATGGACATGAGTTTGAGCAAGCTTCTGGAACTGGTAATGGACAGGGAAGCCTGGGGTGCTGCAGTCCATGGGGTCACAAAGGGTCAGACATGACTAGGCGACTGAACTGAACTGAAACATACTTCAGCTTAAAAAGCATGAAAACAGAGCTACTCCTACAGCTTTAATAGCTCCGCTTTAACTAGTGACTACATCCACTCCACAATCAAAATAATAAGGCTTCTTCAGCAAGCGCGGAGCGTACAGCAAAGAGTCAAGCTTGCAGGAGCTTGGGAGGAGCTTGGGAGCCAAGCGGACTGGAGCCAGGGACCCTGCTCTGCTACCTGATTGTTACCTCCACCTTTTCATCCTTTAAAAGCTAACGATATCATCAACTCCAGAAGGCTGCTATGGGACATAAAAAAAAAATAACAAACATAAAACACCTCATCTCAGTGGATAACCTGCTAATGACCAGTATCTAATAAATGGGTGCTATTTATATCGGTGTGGTTTCACATAACCCTTACAACTTTGTACTTTTGAAAGAAAAAAGCACTGGAGAGAGAAAAATTATGTCTCAGGGCCGATCTGTGTCAGTTTATGTATATGTTGTCCCTGCTGTCTTCCTCCCTCAGACACATCAAAACATTCTCTGTTCTTATTTTTATGACCAGTGATTTGCAAGTGGTTTCCAACTCTTGTCCGCAGGCAGGAATATCCACAGAAGAGGTAAAGATATAATCACAATGTCTGGCATCTTTACTATGATGTGGCTCTAACTCTTCCCAGGCAAGCCTTTACCACTGTATCACTATTCGGTTTGCATTTTTCTTAATAAAACAGAGTATAAATTATGATAGCTAAAAGCCATCCACAGAAGTCAAATTGACACCTCCATTCAAAAAAAGAAAAACTTCAGTGGCTATTTTGTCGGGCTCTAGTGCTTTAGGAAATGGCAACCCACGCCAGTGTTCTTGCCTGGAGAATCCCAGGGCTGCAGGAGCCTGGCGGGCTGCCGTCTCTGGGGTCGCACAGAGTCGGACACGACTGAAGCCACTTAGCGGCAGCAGCAGCAGTGCTTTAGGCTCAAACTTCCTGCTGCTGCTTAGTCCCTCAGTCATGTCGAATTCTTTTCAACCCCACGGACTATAGTACACCAAATTCCTCTGCCTGTAGGATTTTTCAGGCAAGAATACTGGAATGGGCTTCCATTTCCTTCTCCAGTAGATCTTCGTGACCCAGGGATCCAACTCATATCTCCTGGATTGCAGGCAGATTCTTTATCCGCTAAGCTAAAGAGGAAGATTAGAAGAGTGAAAGTGGTTAGACGCTCAATCATGTCCGACTCTCTGCAAGCCCATGGACTGCAGTCCGCCAGGAATTCTAACTTCCTAACACAGCTTATTTGGCCCTTCCCAGCAGAACCACCATCAACCTCTGCAGCCTCACCTCTCCTTCCTTTCTGCCAAGCTCTCAAAATACACTGTACAGATACAGTGTACTCCTGTACATGCTGCTCCTTTTAACAGGGACATACTTTTTATAAAATCTGTAACCTGCAATACCAAACTAGTAGGGATCTTTTAAAGGATATTTCATTCATATTTTGTTGTGGAATCCAGAGTCACAAAACACACCTCGGAAGATGCTCAAGACAGTGGAGTATAGCTTATTCCCCCAGTGGGTCCAAGAGGAATCAGTTCCCAACAAGGACCCTGATGTTTCTGAGAGGCCCAGTTTCATACCCAACTCCCACGTGACTGGTTACATATTAGCAACCTCTTTGTTGTATATGACTGAGTTTTACAATAAGTAGGTGCTAGGAGAACAAACAATTAAAGTTAAGGGGGAGGGGGTATAATGGTTATACATCAAGGCGGGATGTCTCCATGGTTAATCTAACAGGGGCAGCCTGACCTCAACTACAATCTCCATTTGCCATCTGTAGGGAGGGAAGTCTCCAGGAGACCTGGTTTCCATTAGCAACGGTTTCCTCACTCTTGGGCAGGGTTCAGGCCCAGTTCATATCCTATCTTTAAGACCAATGACAGGCCTCAAGATGGAGTCTCTCCTGCTTTCCTCATACTGGCCCCAACATTTAAGATATGATCTATTTCTAACGAGCAAGATTCTGCCGAGAATTTAAATTGAGTCTACACTTCCCAAACAAAACCAATCTCTAGGACTCTTTGCTGCTGCTGCTGCTGCTGCTGCTGCTGCTGCTGCTGCTGCTGCTGCTGCTGCTGCTGCTGCTGCTGCTGCTGCGTCACTTCAGTCGTGTCCGACTTTGTGCGATCCCATAGACGGCAGCCCACCAGGCTCCCCCGTCCCTGGGATTCTTCAGGCAAGAACACTGGAGTGGGTTGCCATTTTCTTCTCCAATGCATGAAAGTGAAAAGTGAAAGTGAAGTCGCTCAGTCGTGTCCGACTCTTAGAGACCCCATGGACTGTAGCCCACCAGGCTCCTTCGTCCATGGGATTTTCCAGGCAAGAGTACTGGAGTGGGGTGCCATTGCCTTCTGTGCTAGAACTCTTTAGGCAGTGATAATTATAGTAATGTATTTAGAGAAATAAATAGTGTTTTAAGTATTGAAAAAGGGCAAAATGATTGCGACATACTGATCACTCAAATCTAAAAATGCATTTCAATTTTAAAAACTATTATAAGCATAACAATAAAGAAGTTCACTTAGGCAACTAGTTGAGACCCTAACAGCCTAATGAAATAAAATATAAATAGCTATAAATTAGTTTATATTTTATTGGTAACACCTAAATATTCTATTTCTAGAACTGTATCCTAACCAATTAAAAAAATAACATGCCAAGGGAAAGAAAAGTCTTTAAAAGGTAGAAAATTTCACCAGAAAAAGCAAAACCCAGAAATGTCAGAGTGAATTATAATTCTCAAATATTAACTAAATAAAACTGAAAACAAGCTAAAATCCAGTAAATTTTTTAAACAGTAGATCAGGTTAGAGGGGAGAGAGGAATGAAAAGGCAGGGCCAAGAGAATTTTTAAGGCAGTGAAAACACTCTGCATGAACTATAATAGCAGATAAATGTTACTACAAATTTGTCCAAACTTAAGATATGTACAACACCAAAAGTAAACCTTAATCTAAACTATGGACTTTTAAGTGATAATGATGTGTCACTCGAGTCCATCAATTGTAACAAATGCACCACTCTGGAAGGGGATGTTGATAACTGAGAAGCTATGCATGTGGTGGGGGGATGGAGGGGGCAGAGGCCATATGGGAAATCTCTGTACCTTGCTCTCAAGTTTGTTATCAATCTAAAAGTGCTTTAAAACACAAGGAGAAACAGATCAGAAACATTATAAAATTTTGCTAACCACAGAAGACTAGTTTTTAAACTATTTCAACTAGCAGTTCTGAGTAAAAAGCGATATGATAAAGCTAGCATAATTTAGCTCTGGATTTATATTTGAAACATTTTTCTTTCAGTGTTCTAGTAGACCTCTTTGCCGCATTTTTGTGTTATCATCTAACAACTTTAGACAACTTATTTAACTAAATTGTATTCACATACCCCGCTCTTCCAGTCTCTTCTAGATACAAACTACTCACCTTTGTCAAAGGTCTACAGAATATCTACTAGACATGTACAGTCAGAAAATATAAAAAGGTCCTTAGGCTCAAGATTCTGACTCTGAGGTCTTTTGATTGAGCCCTGGGAAAAGGTCAAATGGTAAAGAAAAGCAACCAGTCTGTGCTTTGACTCCCCTTCTTGAAACACTTTTCTCTTGGTTGAATCATTCTTATCTTTCAAGTCTCAATATAAGTGCTATCTTTTCAGAAATCTCTCCTGACATCATCCTGCTATTTTCTATTACAACATCCCACTTCTCTCCTTCATTGCTGTTCTTTTGTGGTTTTTTCTTAAATCTGTAATTACTATCTAGTTGTTTTTTTACTGGTTTATCATCTGTAACCAACAACAAACTAAACAGTCTATATGGATAAAGCCTCCAACCGTATTAACAGTAATTAGCAAAGTACTCCATACACAATGATTATATGAAGACATTCACCTCTTACTCCAGAGAAGAGTCTGATGTAGACCAATGTAGAGGTGACAACTTAACCGTGAAAACTCGTAAGATCATCTGTGGGAAGTGCATGGGATTAAACAAGAGAATATAGAAAAGAGACCTTGAGGTGGCCCAACATTGACAGTCTGAATAGAACAGGCAAAGAAGACTAGGATAGAAAAGTCAGATAAATCACACAGAAACCAAAGAAAGAATGTTTCAAGGAATATTTCAATTGCAGAATTCTCCCAAGGGGTCCAGTAAAAATTGAAAGGCTCCATTAGCTTTCATTCCATTAAGGTTAATGGTGGGACTTCCCTGGTGGTCCAGTGGCTAAGATTACACACTCACAATGCAGGGAGCCCAGGTTCGATCCCTGGTCAGGGAACTAGATTCCACATGTCACAACTAAGAGTTTGCATGCCACAACTAAAGATCACATATGCCACAACAAAGATCAAAGATTCCTTGTGCTGCAACTAAGACCCCAAACAGCCAAATATAATAAAAATAAATACACATTTCTTAAAGCCTATGTTAATGTTACAACAGAAAAGAAAGTTATTTTTAAAAATTGTACATCTGTATGAGACTCAAACAAGCAGGGAAAACAGTCCTTACAATCGTGAAAGTACATTCAGTTCAGTTCAGTCACTCAGTCGTGTCCCACTCTTTGGGACCCCATGAATCACAGCATGCCAGGCCTCACTGTCAATCACCAATTCCGGGAGTTTACTCAAACTTATGTCCATCGAGTTGGTGATGCCATCCAGCCATCTCATCCTCTGTCGTCCCCGTCTCCTCCTGTCCCCAATCCCTCCCAGCATCAGAGTCTTTTCCAGTGAGCCAACTCTTCGCATGAGATGGCCAAAGTACTGGAGTTTCAGCTTTAGCATCAGTCCTTCCAATGAACACCCAGGACTGATCTCCTTTAGAATGGACTGGTTGGATCTCCTTGCAGTCCAAGGGACTCTCAACAGTCTTCTCCAACACCACAGTTCAAAAGCATCAATTCTTCAGAGCTCAGCTTTCTTCACAGTCCAACTCTCACATCCATACATGACTGCTGGAAAAACCATAGCCTTGACTAGATGGACCTTTGTTGGCAAAGTAATATCTCTGCTTTTTAATAGGCTATCTAAAAAAAAAAAAAAATAGACTATCTAGGTTGGTTCTTGCCTGGAGAACCCCAGGGATGGGGGAGCCTGGTGGGCTGCCATCTATGGGATCGCCCAGAGTCAGACATGACTGAAACGATTTAGCAGCAGCAGGTTGGTCATAACTTTCCTTCCAAGGAGTAAGCGGCTTTTAATTTCATGGCTGCAATCTCCATCTGCAGTGATTTTGGAGCCTCCCCCCACCAAAATAAAGTCAGCCACTGTTTCCACTGTTTGCCCATCTATTTCCCATGAAGTGATGGGACCAGATGCCACGATCTTAGTTTTCTGAATGTTGAGCTTTAAGCCAACTTTTTCACTCTCCTCTTTTACTTTCATCAAGAGGCTTTTCAGTTCCTCTTCACTTTCTGCCATAACTAAATTGAGCAGACAATGCTAATTGCTGTTTCCCTGGTGGCTCAGAGGTTAAAGCGTCTGCTCCAATGTGGGGGACTTGGGTTCGATCCCTGGGTCGGGAAGATCCCCTGGAGAAGGAAATGGAACCCACTCCAGTATTCTTGCCTGGAGAATCCCGTGGACGGAAAAGCCTGGTAGGCTACCGTCCACAGGGTCGCAAAGCGTCCGACACGACTGAGCGACTTCACTCACATTCACTCAGTTTAATAAACAGTCTCCTCATTAGACCAGAAGAGGCCCAGTGAGCTCAGAGACATGTTCTATCCATTCCTGCTGCTGCTAAGTCGCTTCAGTCATGTACGACTCTGTGCGACCCCATAGACGGCAGCCCATCGGTCTCCGCTGTGCCTGGGATTCTCCAGGCAAGAACACTGGAGTGGGTTGCCATTTCTTTGCCCAATGCACGAAAGTGAAGTCGCTCAGTCGTGTCCGACTCTTAGCGACCCCATGGACTGCAGCCTACCAGGTTCCTCCGTCCATGGGATTTTCCAGGCAAGAATTGTGGAGTGGGTTGCCATTGCCTTCTCCGCAATCCATGCCTAAGTTACCAGAAACCTAGCACAGTGCCTGGCTCACAGCAGGTGCTCACTATATATTTCTAAGTGAATTCAGAATTCGGAATCCAATCTCAACTACTGTAATAGCCACCTTGATTGTCTCTCGCCTCTAACCCGTTTTATGCTTTTGTTTTGTTTTGACCGTGAGATGGCTGTGTCACATAAACATAAAAGTGTTATTACTGTCATTACGCCTTACTTCCTCCATCAGACACTTGTTTCTTGACAGCGGAGCTTCTGTCCGCTCATCCCATGACCCGCTAGTGTCTTGCATGAATTAAGGGTAAGTAATCCTGAACCTGGAGAAAAGGCTTCTTACTGAAAGAGTGGTGGCTACTTCACAGTGATTTCAACGTCAACCGGTGGACCCTGCTGCTCCAAGCGCAGAGCCAACGCTCCCCTGGTCCGAGTCGCAGCAGCCGCCTCCCCGGCAGGGGGCGCTGCAGCGCGCCCCTTCCCTCCCCCACCCCGCCCCCCAAGTCCGCCGCCGGCCTTCAGTCCCCGCCCTCGCCCCCGCCCGGCGGTCACCTGCAGTGGCTGCACTCGGGCCTCCGCTCCGCCGGCTCCACTGGCAGTTCCCACAGCCCGTCCGCACTGGCCGCATACGCCTCCGCGTCCAAAACAGACGCCGCTGGCGCTGACCCGCCCACCCGCGGCTCCTCCTCCTCGGGCGTCTGAGACCTCAAGGTCCCAGGCGGCCACGCGACGGGGTCCCCGGGTGTTCGCGCCTCTTGGTGCTGCTCCATGGCAGGCGCTCAGGGCCGGCCCTCACATCGCTTCACTGCTACCGCCGGGGGGCGCCACAAACTGAAGAAACCTTCCCGCGTCCCACGGCACTACGCACGCACGCCACGTACGGAGGGCGGGTCTTCGAAGCCCAGGCGGAAGACCCCTCCGCCCGCCGCGGAGAAGGAATGAGCCCATTGGTTTGTGCCCAGTAAAACAGCTCAGCTAGAACCCGGAAGCAAAGTGTGGTTTGTCCTGGGAAGCTACTGAGGTTAGGGTAGTGTCTCTGGGGCAAGCAAAGAAATCTTTTCTGAAAACATCTCAGGTAGCAAAGTTGTACTTTCCTTATTTTTAACCCCTTCAAAAGTGAAAGTAAAGTGGAATTCTGCATATTCCGCCTCAGGATGGCAGTTTAATAATCATTAGTAGCTGCGTGAGTGCACACAGTCGCAGCCGCTGATGTACTTGATAGTTTCAGGCCAGCATGGGAAAGTATGCACCGACTGTAAATAGCATTCACTGCTGGTCTGCTTCAGAGGATTTCCTACTCTCGAAGGTCGGGAACCTGTGCCCTGTGACTTGTACTTGGTATTTCCAATAGCAAACATGCATTTTACGCTAGACACTAAATATTTCTTTAAATGAGGTTTTTTTGTTTTGTTTCATTATCCGAGGACCCTAAGCTCAGGAGGCAATAAGAGAGCTGAGCTTTCATGGAGAGGAAAGAAAAGCCACAGAAAGATAACTGCTTTGCCTAAGGTTTTACAGCTCTGAAAAACAGCAATATAGCCCGCAGTTTTTTAAAAACTAACTTCACTTTAGAAAAGAGACTACTTCTTGCCTTATGTGGGTGCTGATTCTTCTCTCTTATTAATACTTAGTTACTTCTTCCAGCATTCAACGTTTTAAACGAAAAAAGTTTTCACCAGACATATGAATTGTTTTGCAATGACAATTATCTTGATTCTTGAGCTACGAAAGAGTAAATATAAAATAAAGTAGATTTATCACTGATAGTAATAGAACAGTACTGTATTTCTTAAAGTGTTGATCTCACTATGACATTTTTAGTCATCTTAAAATCAAGCCTGTGTATAGAATACAAGGCTATTGTTTTCAACTTTCCTGCATTCTTTTCCCCTGAAAAGGGTACCTGTCATTTATTTTGGAGTACTCGAAGGGAGAATAGAAAAAAGCTGAAAAACCTGCCTGGTGATGAATGTGGGATGGGAGAAAAAGCTGGAACTTTATGTCAGTTGTAGTTGGGAGATAATGAAATCCTAGAGACTGTACAAAAGGAGGTGAATCAGAAAACAAAGAAATAAGGATGCAAGTTAGATTGGAGAACCAACTCTTTAACTACTAAAAGTCTCCTGTGACAACCCTTAAACTCTGATCTCCAGTCTCAAGATGTGAAATGTTCTGGCAAGTCATTTAAGGTCCCTCCAGACTCCCAACTATGAATTATGTGAAGGAAGTTAAGTTCTAACAAGCCTATTTATATTTGCTTTTCTCTTTTAGCACCCAACATGAGATCGTTGGTTGTACCCATCAAAGAATTCAAAATCCAACCATTTATTTCTACTACCTCTGCCCTGATTCAAGCCTGTGTCATCTCTTGCCTAGAATATTACCATAAACACATTTAAATGGACCCCTGCTTCATCCTTGCTTCTCTACAGTTCATTCTCCTAGAGGCTGACCAGAATCAAAGAAAACTCCCATGCAGGTGGGATAGAGCCAGAGCTGGGTGAAAAGACAGTCACTTTTCCCCTCTGAAAAGCAAGAAATTCACCCAATGTCCAGTTTATGAACCCTGACCTTAAGAAGCCTGAAAAAAATGTATCACACACCCAGCCAGCTGCTATTTTATGTGAGTTTACCAGCCTGAGACAGACTTCAATACCAAAATAAAAACCATCAGTCACCAAACCTCTGAGAAATACCAAGGCACTAGGAAGGTACGCAAAAGCTCCTTTAAGGGAGAAAACCAACTTAACAGTTCATCAGTGTTAACAAACTAATCTTAAGATGTTAATTTATATTTTATTTATCTCTCAACTCCTAGTAACCAGATCATTATGCTCTTTGTTTCAAGGGAGTCTGAGAGGTTAAAACACATTAGAGACAACCTCAATATCAGGCCTGATGTGTGTGCACATGTGTGCGAGGAATGAAATGGATGTGTCCTTGGGTTAAAAGCAAAGATTGTTAGACTTTTAGAGGGAAGATTTCCCTGAGAAGGGGACAAAGGGTTACCAAAATCCCATTCCTAACCCCCAGTGCTCCCAGGTAATGATACCACACCCAGAGGGGAGGAATGAGGGAATGACTTCCTGGATGCCTAGAGGAGATGAACCCTAGATTCCAAATTTCCCAGCCTTGTGAAGATTCTGCTGCTGCCACCAAGTTACATGTGACCAAGAACCAGGGACTATGGCGTTTCATTGATAGCAAATGATTACAGAAAGTCCAAGGGGGCCTCCTGGGTATTTTGGCTCATGGTTCAACGGCATTAACTCTTCGGCGCTCAGCTTTCTTCACAGTGCAACTCTCGCATCCATACATGACTACTGGAAAAACCATAGCCTTGACTAGACGGACCTTTGTTAGCAAAGTAATGTCTCTGCTTTTTAATATGCTGTCTAGGTTGGTCATAAGTTTCCTTCCAAGGAGTAAGCGTCTTAATTTCATGGCTGTAATCACCATCTGCAGTGATTTTGGAGCCCCCAAAAATAAAGTCTGACACTGTTTCCACTGTTTCTCCATCTATTTGCCATGAAGTGATGGGACCAGATGCCATGATCTTAATTTTCTGAATGTTGAGCTTTAAGCCAACTTTTTCACCCTCCTATTTCACTTTCATCAAGAGGCTTTTTAGTTCCTCTTCACTTTCTGCCAATCACACAGACCACAGCCTTGTCTAACTAATGAAACTAAGCCATGCCCTGTGGGGCCACCCAAGACAGGCGGGTCATGGTGGAGAGGTCTGACAGAATGTGATCCACTGGAGAAGGGAAGGCAAACCACTTCAGTATTTCTGCCTTGAGAACCCCCTGAACAGTATGAAAATGATAGGATACTGAAAGAGGAACTCCTGAGGCCGGTAGGTGCCCAATATGCTACTGGAGATCAGTGGAGAAATAACTCCAGAAAGAATGAAGGGATGGAGCCAAAGCAAAAACAATACCCAGTTGTGGATTTGACTGGTTATAGAAGCAATTTTTCCCAGCTCCCTGGAAAACCTCATTTTTCTTTTTGTTGCATTCCTCACTCACAATTCGCTTAATATGACTCAAACTGCAAATAGATATTGGTAGGAAGATTTCTATCAAAGTGCAAAAACAGGGACTTCCCTGGAGTCTGGTGGTTAAGACTGCACCTCCACTGCAAGGGGCACAAGTTCAGTCTCTGGTTGGGGAACTAAGATCCTGCATGCTGTTCAGTGGGCCTCCCTCAAAAAAATTAATGAATGATAAAGTTGTATACATAGTATGTGATAACTTACAAAAATCATTTTTTTAAAAAATATGAATAAAACTGCAAAACAGTATCAGCAATGTCTGGCAGGTCAGGTCCATAACCCTGGGAAAAAACTATTCTTGTCCCCAGAGACCTCAGACCTCCTTTCTCTGGACCCGTGGAACACCTAAAACTGGACTTCATTCAACTGCCACTTAGTATGGGTTATAAATATGTTCTCCTTATTATCACTATATGTATGTTTTTCCCATAGGTTGAGGCCTTCCCTTACCACAAGGCTGATGCCCTGATATTGGCAAAAAGACAATTTTTTAAAATGGGTTTTCCTCTTGGGGTTTTCTGCAATCTCCAGTGATCAAGATACCAAGTTCACTGGGCAAATCATATAAGCCTTAACAAAAACCTTGCAAACTTCTTGGAACTATCACTGTCCCTGTCACTCTCAATTATCAGGCAAGGACAACAGAACTAGTGGAAAAACTGAACTCAAAGAAGAACAACAATTAATTATATGGGATTGAATGAACTAATGAATATGGTTACAGTTTTTATGACTTTTTGTCTAAAATATTCATACCCGTGTTCAGTCGTGGCCAACTATTTACGACTCTATAGACTATAGCCTGCCAGGCTCCTCTGTCCACAGGATTTTTCAGACAAGAATACTGGAGTGGGTTGCCATTTACTACCCCAGGGGATCTTCCTCACCCAGGGAATAAACCCACATCTCGTGTGTCTCCTGCATTAGCAGGTAGAGACTTTGCCACTGTGCTGCTTGGCAAGGCGGTCTAAAATATGACTAATTTTTAAACTTTTTGTTTTTCAGATACAAGGAAGTTTTATAAAAATTTGGTAAATTATACTTTTGTAAGCAGAATTGAAACACTTACCTTTTTCTCTCTACCTGATCCCTCCAGAATTCAGAAACTCTCAGGAAGTATCCTTATTTTTTGGCAATATAGTTATTTATGTAAGTTCAATAAGAATCTGTTCACCTTAAAACAGAACACAATTGGAAACATTGATTACATTACCAAGGCTTTGACTAGAATGGTCTTTTCTTTTTTGGCTCCACCTTGAGGCTTGCAGGATCTCAGTTCCCCAACTTGGGATCACACCCCAGTGCCTGGCAGTGAGAGCTTGGAGTCCTAACCACTGGACCACCAGGGAGCTCCCAAGAATAGTCATAGGTGAGACAGACCCTTGTAGACTCAGACATGACCAGACAGGTTAAAGGAACTAAGGTTGACTTTATGGAGCCAATAAAGCTTGTAAAAACAGCCTAATGTTAATACCTTGCTTACAACTATCCCAACAGCCTTACCAGGTGAGTAAGGAAGGTCACATCCTGGCAGGTACAGGAAATGCAGGATATTGAAGGGACCTCAAGAAAGGAGGAATTCACCCAAATCTATAGGTATTACAGGAAAGTCTGATAAGCAAATCTTTGGTGTGGCTTCCTGGCCTCAAACGGCATTAAAAGTTCAATCTGGAAATTCCTTGTAAAAGTTCAAGCAAAATAGGTTTAAAAGATCATACATGGTTAGTCACTATTCTTGATAGACTTATATAAACACTCAGTTCAAGTTTATTAACTCTAGACATAATTTGCAAACAAATTCGTCTTAATTTGGCTACCTTAGTAGAAATTAGGGTGATTTTAGAAAGACAATTGTGAGTCAATAATAATTCATACATATAGGTATCAGAGTTTATTGCTATTAACTTTCCTTGAGGTTTTGTAATTTACCTAAAAACTAGACTGAATTTTTAGAGTTTCCTCTAGTATTTGACTACAACTCTCTAAACTAACTTTTCCAATTTTCTCCCATCTTTTGGACTTGAAATCACTGAAACCTAAAACGATTCCGCAAACCAAAGCTAAACAACTTGACATAAAGTTCAGAGAAACTGCCACAACAGCTTATACTTAAATAATCCTTGTGCCTGTTGCTATATGAGTCACTCAGAAAGCTTAC
Organism: Capra hircus; assembly: GCF_001704415.2. NCBI lineage: Eukaryota > Metazoa > Chordata > Mammalia > Artiodactyla > Bovidae > Capra > Capra hircus. The sequence goes on from NC_030814.1 coordinate 75,739,846, forward strand.
ATGAACACCCAATCACATCATCAGAGATGTTTCAAACTGCAAAAGATGCTTGGACATTGATAATCTAGAAGTCCTCTTGACTGACTGCCCTCTGGGCTCAAAAACTGGTTTATAATCTGCTCCAATTTTTAACCTTTGTTTTTCGTTTCCATAGAAATGCCACTAATTAAATACCTGACTCTTTGCACAATAGACCTAGTGTTGGGAGCCCATCTGCCTGACTGCCTCCTGAAATGAGATACATGCATGCATACATGCTAAGTCGCTTCAGTCATGTCCGACTCTGTGCGACCCCATGGACAGCAGCCCACCAGGCTTCTCTGCCCACGGGATTCTCCAGGCAAGAATACTGGAGTGGATTTCCATGTCTTTCTGCAGAAATGAAATACAATTATTGAAAAAAAATCTGTCCTTTTCTCAGAACTAAGAACCGGGTTCAGTGAAATGGAAGACTCTGTGAACCTGCTCTCTCTCTCCATGGTCATCAATTCAGCTTTGAGTATGTGAAACTTCCAGGCAAGTTTCAAAGGAGGGAATTGTTGGGGCCCAGAGAAAACTGACTTGACTTTCACTTTTCACTTTCATGCATTGGAGAAGGAAATGGCAACCCACTCCAGTGTTCTTGCCTGGAGAATCCCAGGGACGGAGAGCCTGTTGGGCTGCCGTCTATGGGGTCGCACAGAGTCGGACATAACTGAAGTGACTTAGCAGCAGCAGCAGAGAAAACTGCCCAAATTGTGCCTTAATGGTGCATTGTTTAGAATTAAAGATACTTAAGAAACAGCCAACAAGAGGACACTCTGACCCTCCTTCATGTCTCCCTGGAAGCAGAAAATCCATCACTCAGATGAAAGGTATACTCCTTGCATCAGGAGGGAGAAAGACACCTTGTTGCCAAAAATAGTGAAATTCCAGCCTCTAAGCCTATATAAACAAACACCCTTGCTTCTTTAATTCACTACCTCAAGCCGAAACTCCATTTAAATTTTTCACTAACTGGACACCCCAAACCTGAGTGGGATCTCAGGTTTGTCCTGTGAATTCCTTACAAATTTATTGTTCTTTCATTTAACAAATATAAAAAACCACCTGTGTTGGCCACTTACCATATCTCATTTCTATGGGACCTCTATGCACATGAATTAAAATGATTTCTTTTTCCCTGTTAATCTGTCTTTTGTCAATTTTATTGTTAGTCCAGACACAAAAATTCAAGAAGGGTAAAGGGGGAAATATATACATATATACAATGGAATATTACTCAGCCATTAAAAAGAATGAAATTATGCCATTTGCAGCAACATGGATTGATATTAAGAGTGTCATGCTGAGTGAAATAAGTCAGACAAAGAAGGAGAAATATCGTATGACTTCCCTTATATGGGGAATCTAAAAAGAAATTATACAAACAAACTTATAAAACAGAGACCCATAGACTTAGAAAAGGAACTTATGGTTGCCAGGGGGAAGGGATAGTTAGGGAGTTTGGGAAGGTCATATACATGTTGCTATATTCAAAATGGATAACCAACAGGGGCCTACTGTATAGCAAGCACGTGGAACTTTACTCAATGTTATGTGCCAGTCTGGATGGAAGGGGGATTTGGGGGAGAACAGATACATGTATATGTATGACTGAGTCTCTTCGCTGTTTACCTGAAACTACCATAACATTGTTAACCATCTAAACCCTAATACAAAATGAGAAGTTTTTAAAAAATCACTAGGGCCCAAAAGATTAAAGACTCAGGAAGAAACTTTGACCTTCCCCTTAAGTGCCTAAAAGAATGGAGGCGGTAGATGACCGTTTCTAGTGACAGATAACTATGGAGTAAACTGGACGCAGTCGACAGAGCAGATCCCAGTAACGTCTGTTTGTTAAAATTTCTCTGGGTCCCATGCTGTGCATGGCGCAACAGACATTTGTATATCAAACATTTGCTTTGCTGTTGCTGTTGTTTGGTCTCTCAGTCCTGTCTGACTTTTTGTGACCCCATGAACCACACTACCACACCACACAAGGCATCTATGTCCTGGGATCCCATCTCCTGGACTTTGTTCAGACTCTGGTCCATCCAATCAGTAATGCCATCCAGCGATCTCATCCTCTGTCTTCTCCTCCTGCCCTCAATATTTCCCAGCATCAGGGTCTTTTCCAGTGAATCAGCTCTTTGCATCAGGCGGCCAAAGTATCGGAGCTTCAGCTTCAGCATCAGTCCTTCCAATGATATTCAGGGTTGATTTCCTTTAGGGTTGACTTGATGTTCAAGGAACTCTAAAGTCTTCTCTACCACCACAATTCAAAAGCATCTGTTCTTCAGTGCTCAGGCTTCATTATGGTCCAACTCTCACATACATGACTACTAGAAAAACCATAGCTTTGACTATATGGACTTCTGCCTTTCTACCTAGAAGTTGATTGCCTTCCTCCCCTTTGAAGTCCTAAACCACTACTTCAGCATCCTCCATTGTGTTTAGCTGAAAATGGTACTTAAGTTTAGGGTTTCAGCCATTTTGGCGAGTTACTCAATTGTCCTGAGTCTCTCTCATGTGTACATGTTATTAAAATTTTATTTGATTTTCTCCTGTCAAGGTGCTGATGCCAATTCTTATATTAGCCAGAAGAACATAGGAGAAAAGAGGAAACCCTCTTCTTCCCAGGTGGCTCAGTGGTAAAGAATCCAAAGGTGAAAGACTCAATGGACATGAGTTTGAGTAAACTCTGGGAGTTGGTGATGGACAGGGAGGCCTGGCATGCTGCAATTCATGGGGTCGCAAAGAGTTGGACACGACTGAGCGACTGAAATGAACTGAATAGCTTTGAGCTGCAGGGCATCTTGATCTAACAGGTTATCTGTTGGCAATTCCTCGTTTGAGCCAGTAACTAAAAGGCATAGGCCCCAACACTAGGTATCCTTTTAATTCTTTCTGTGTTTTGAATTGAAGTATAAAGGGAAATATGAACTTTGCTTAAAAGTTATGCAAAGTTTAAAGATTATAGAGGTTTGTTGGCAGTTATATTTTGTTCTCCATTCAGATATCTCTGAGGGAAAATGCTATAAAATAATGATTAAGTGATTTTTCATGTTCAGAGTTGAAGTTCCAAAACCAGTGTATAGAGTCACAGTCCTTGAGCAGAGGAGGGGTACAGGTTTTACTAATCTTCTTTACCCAAAGCAACAACCCCATCTGTGAGTTCCTGTAGTAACCTGCTAGGACCTTGAGCTCAAGAAAGAACTGTGCCTTTCATCACCCTATCCTTCATGTAGTGAGCCCATCCATTAATGAGGAGCTTCAAAATGGTGCTAGCATTCATCCTGAGGTAAAAAATGAGACAGGAAGAGAGCAGGGCACAACCTTTATAAGAATGATATAGCCCTAGGGTACAACAATAAGCTGGTTAGAACCAGCTAGGTCCAAGATGGTGGACAAGGTAACTTCTACTAGACCTTGAACCTCAGTATATGCTTATTGTAATACATCAACATGCTAAATGATATACCCACAGGCCTATGTGAATCACTATGCTATACAGCTGAAACTTATATAATATTGTAAATAAATTATATTCCAATTAAAAAAATTTAAAAGATTTCAAGTCCTTAGAAAGCACACATACACACACACACACAAATTCCTTTCTGTGTTCCATTATCTATGCATGGCCCAGCAAACATATAGGGGATTATTGATGATCCCCCATATGACTGATAATATGATTATTATCGATAATTGATTGATAACAATGTCATCAGTTCAAATAGGAAAGACTGAAGTGAAGAACATCTTTGGAGAAAGATGTGTGCCAAAACAGGCTGCCAGGAATTCTATTCTGTCCATGCCATGTTTCAAGTACCAATGTTGAAATTAATATAGAAATATTAAGCATGCTGTTGGACATAAGAATCTGGACTATTAAGGAGAAGACAGGGATAGAAACATTAAATGCACTTTTTTTCCTTCCAGTTTTATTGAGATATAATTGACATATAGCACTGTGTAAGTTTAAGGTATAATGATTTGACTTAAATCATGAAATGATTATGACAATAAGTTTACTGAACATTCATCATCTCATATAGATATAAAATTAAACAAATAGAAAAAAATCATTGTCTTGTGATGAGAACTCTTAAGATACACTGTCTCAACAGCTGTCACATGACATACAGCAATGTTAATTATATTTATCCTGTTATTAAGTGTGATTTGATTAAAAAAAATAAAATAGAAATCAACTATATGCTTGAAATACCAGGGGATTGTCTGATTTGAGACGGGGCAGCAAATAAAACAAGCCATCACTGTGCTATATACTTTTACTACAGTCAGCTCCATAGATCTTTTCCAGTCCCTTTGATTGTATTATATATTTTCAAGAGGCCTGGAACATGAAGATGACCACTGATGCTTCTATATCTGTTTTCAGTTTATTCTTCATGGGAATAGGACTGTAGTGAAAAGAATGGAGAAAGCATAAACAGGGGGAAATCTGGTATTTCTCAAAACAAGTGTAAATCATTGAAATAACATATATGATTTAACAGAACTAGAATTCTAAAATAAAGATCTTTTAAATTTCTTTATAATACCAACCTCCAAATTCCTGCAAAGAGAACATGATACAGACCTGCCACTGACATGTCCTTTTGTACAGTTTTGCATAGAACAGCATTATATTGAGTTCCATGCTGAAGCAGATTATACTATAGCAAAGCCCTGGTGTTATTTGTGAAATTATAATTTTCATTTTATAGCACTTTACAATTTATAAAATCGTTTTACCAACATTATTTAATTTTGTTTTTCCTTACAGCCTTACAGAGTAAATAAGATATTTATTATTTGACAGATAAGGGAAAATGTCAGCCTCTGAAAATGAAATGGTTTGTCTAAATTACAATGGCTATTTTAAGTGACAAGATTGTGTTCAAAAGCCAGATTTTCTAACTCTAGTGCTGTTTATTTCTGTGATATCATAAAACTTCTTTACTTTTTTCCCCACTGTTCAGTAGATATTTATTAATAGTTTCCCAAATTTCATAATAAACAAAATTGAAATAGTGAAATGAATACTTTGAAACCACAAAATTATATAAGAAAGAGCTAAGACTAGAATTTATATTAACTAATCCATTACATATTCATTGATGACTCAGCTAGAGATGTTTACCACTGTAAATCATTTCTATTGTATAAATATCTTGAGCTAAAATCTATTAGCAAGAAAATATCTGGCATAAATTCCCTTAAGAATGCTTAAAATTCAATTTCTGACCATTTTTACCATATTTTTTACAAGTTTTCAAAGAGATAATTCATATTTTTAAAACTTTGCAGAAGGAAGTTTAAAAATCACAAATTTGCTGAAGCAGATGTGACTATTGCAAAAAAAAAAAAAAAAAGAGGAAGTTTAAAGAAAACCTAAATACACAAATAATGTTTTAGAATGCTTGACTGGATTCATTGTGGCAGTCACATATGGTGAATCTAATGCTTTACATACATTTTGAGACACATTATACACAAAGCCCCTATTCAGTGAAAATACCATTATATGAGCATATGATGGATGATTTTTTGTTCTTTATTTTAGAAGAGATGTGAGTGCAGATTAAGACTGGCCCAAAAAATCATGAGTTGAAATTTTCCCCTCTAAGTATTGTTTCTCATCTTTAGATTTTAATCTCTTTTTTTGTACAACATCATTGTCATGCATTCAAATAATAGTTTTTGCTTACAAACTCCAGAATTAGAATTTGATATCATAATATCAGTTGACAATAATTAATTTTGGCCTGAGACATATAGTCTCAATGACTTGTTACTTGCCCTGGAAGTACTCCTATAGTAAAAATACATACATTGACTCCCAACTATTACATAAAACAGGCCAATAGTTGAAGACCAAAAAAAAGTCATACTCTTCTATACATATATTTAGCCACATTGAAACTAGTCAAAGACAAATATAATCTGATGATGTGAGACATCAGTGGTGTACATAATCCAAAATAGTCCATAATCTTCAAAAAGGAATTTAGGACATGCATTTAAATATGAATATTTGACATCCTAAGAATTCCAAACTCCTAAATAAGATTGTTATATTATGAATACTGAACATCTTAACTAGACAGGAGTTAGGTTTTCTGGTTCTTACCTACAATATTTTCAAACTGAAAATCATGATCAATTATCTGAAATACTGGAGAAGGAGTAGAGAAAAGCGAACCCTGTTGCACTGTTGGTGAGAATGTAAATTGATACAGCCACTATGGAGAACAGTACAGAGATTTCTTTAAAAACTAGGAATAAAATTACCATATGACCCAGCAATTCCACTCCTGGGCATATATCCTGAGAAAACCATAGCTGAAAAAGACACATGTACCCCACTCTCCATTGCAGCACTATTTACAGTAGCCACCACATGGAAGCAACCTGAGGAGGGCAACCCACTCCAGTATTCTTGCCTGGAGAACCCCATGGACAGAGAAGCCTGGTGGGCTACAGTCCACAGGGTCACAGAAAGTTAGACACAACTGAAGTGACTTAGCATGCATGCACAGAAGCAACTTAGATGTCTGTCAACAGATGAATAAATAAAGAAGTTGTGATGCATATATATATATACACACACACACACACACACACGCACACACACATATATATATAGTGGAATATTAATTACTCAGCCATAAAAAAGGAACAAATTTGAATCAGTTCTAGTGAGGTGGATAAAGCTAGAGCCTGTTGAAGTAAGTCAGAAAGAGAAAAACAAATATCATATATTAGCACATATATATGGAATCTAGAAAAATGGTACTGATGAACCTATTTTCAAGGCAGGAATACAGACTCAGACGTATAGAACAGACTTATGGACATGGAGAGGGAAGGAGAGGGTGGGATGAACTGAGAGTAGCACTGAAATATAAAAATACATATATTACAATTACCATATATAAAATAGATAGCTAATGGGAAGTTGCTGTATAGCACAGAGAGCTCAGCCTGATGCTCTGTGACAACCTAGAGGGGTGGGATGGGGTTGGAGGTGGGAGGGAGGTTTAAGAAGGAGGAGACAAGGGTATACATATGGCTGCTTCAGAATGATATATGGCAGAAACCAACACAACATCGTAAAGCAATTATCTTCCAACAAAAAATAAATTTTAAAAACAAAGTATATAAAAATTATCCGAAATAGTCTAAAATTAGCCCTGCTCTAGATAACTCATGAAGCCTGTTCAACTCATTTCTAGCTCTTCTCCTAGTTTTCTCCTCACATACCCCCAAGTCCTCTTCTAAAAGTCAGAAACTCTTGATTCCCTGCCTGGCCCCACGCTTTGGAAACAATGCTGTCTTCCCTTCAGTAATTCAAAAGTCCTTTTTTATTGCGCTTTTGTGTAATTTCTAAATCCTATATATAAGCATTTTAAAAATCATATATTAGGAAGCAATAAAAATATTTTTAAGGGATTTGAAGATTACTAGTTCAACATATGGAGAAGGCAATGGCAACCCACTCCAGTACTCTTGCCTGGAAAATCCCATGGGCAGAGGAGCCTGGTGGGCTGCAGTCCATGGGGTCGCGAAGAGTCGGACACGACTGGGCGACTTCACTTTCACATCTCACTTTCATGCATTGGAGAAGGAACTGGCAACCCACTCCAGTGTTCTTGCCTGGAGAATCCCAAGGATAGGGGAGCCTGGTGGGCTACCGTCCATGGGGTCACACAGAGTTGGACACGACTGAAGCGACTTAGCAGCAGCAGCAGCATTTCAACATACGAGTGATTCAGTAATGAGTGATACCTGTTCTTGCCATATGCTGCATCCTAGTTCTCATTCCCAGTAACAATCATTATTCTCAACCCTAGGCCTTCCTGGTCAGGAACTAGGTTTCGTTCCCTCCACTATCACAGAGGGCTTAGAGACCTTCACTGAGCCTACATCTTGCCACACTCATTCCTGAAACCTGCTAACTGCTGGCTGTTTCCCTCATACTACTTGCCATAATATCACTCTCAGATTACCCTTTTTACCTCTAGTTAAGGCTTTCTGATGGTGACCACTTTTCTGGCTCACCACTATTGTATGTTGTCACATCTCCTAGAGACTAAGTTCTCTTAAGTCTTGGCGAGATAACAAACTGATGGCCCATAGGGCAATAATAGTTGTTTTGGCATTATCAGAATTTGAAATTTTAAAAGGTGAATGTCTTTAGACCAAAAATATGTTCTCCAGTTTGCCAAAGGCTCCAGCACACCCTATTGTATTACAGAAAGTGAAACTTGCTCAGTCATGCCCAACTGTTTGTGACCACAAGGACTATATAGTCCTTGGAATTCTCCAGGGGATCTTCCGAACCCAGGGATTGAACCCAGGTCTCCAGCACTGCAGGCAAATTCTTTACTGTCTAAGCCACCAGGGAAGCTCCTATTGTATTACAACAGCCCCATTATTAATTTGCTTATCTGCCTGAAACTTGAAGCCATTGGGGGTAGACCTCTAAAGAAGGATCCCCTCCAACAGCGTAACAGAGCTCTCATCATCATCCTGTCCGGGCTCTGTTTACCCAGTACATCAACTGAATGTCTAATTCCAAGTCTTAAGGTTTCTTATTCTTTCTGGCTCCACTGATTCAACAAATCCTTTGTGTGAAATGACACCACCATCTCAGATGCCGAGAAAGTAGGAGATGGAAGGGGTGACATTTGAATGTTACTCTGGAATCACTGACTTGTTTACTATATCCCTCCAAATCACAGATGCACTCCGGAAAATTAAAAAAAAAAAAAATCTAAAAAGAAACTCAGCAGAAGCAAGCAAAGAACAGCCCTGAAATACATGAAAATGAAAATTCTCACTACTGATGTGAGAATTCAGTGTACTTTGTGATGAGCTAAAAATGACTATCACAAAGACGGATGTTAGTTGCTTGCCCGCAGAGGTATGCCCACATCAGCTAAGGATTCACTCCTGCATTCCATACACAACATATTACGAATTTGTAGGATTTGGGAAAACACTTCATCTCCACCTGGGGAAGATTTAGAGTGGGAAAGAGTTAGGATAAGTGGAACAAAGCAGGGGAAGTCAGAATGGCCTGAGAAATAAGCAAGCACGAGTGGAAGTAAGGAGGAAGGAAGAAAGGGAGCAAGGGAGGCAGGGAGCAGGAAGGCAAATTAACAATTTATTGAGCATGTACTAGGTGCCAATTGTGTTCAATCCTTTTATACACATGATTTCATTTAATATTCACACTCTCTTAAGTTCAGAGAATCAAGGACACATTCAGGATTACAAGAGCACAAAACAACAAAGTTAGACTGTAAAGCCAAGTCTAACTCAAAAGCCCACACCTTCTTCAAGATGCCACAACTTTCTCAATGGTGATTTATTTTAACCAATGTAGCAAGCATGTACATGAAAGTGTTTTTTTTTTTTTTTTTTTTTAAAAAGCAAAATTCAACTGAGTAAGGATTTCCCAGGTGGTTCAATGGTAAAGAGTCCTTGGTCAGGGAATTCAGATCCCACCTGCCGAAGGGCAAATTAGCACATACCACAACTACACAGCCCATGTGCCACAACTGCTGAGCTGGCACTGCCAGATCAAAAGATCCCACATGAAGTAATGAAGATCCATGTGCCACAACTAAAACATGACATGGCCAAATAAATAAATAAAATTTTAAAAATTCAGCTGAGTAAAACTGATTGTAAAAAAGGGGTTCTATTGAAGGGCAAGGAAGCTATTAGCAAAAGAAAGGATTATTTGGGGGCCAGGACATTTTTTAGGGAGGAGAAGGGAAAGGCGAGAGTTTTATCATCAAATTTGCCTCTTTCCCCTGGGAGTTGGGATGGATAAAGTGGGCCACCATGACAGATTATTTCCTGGTGGCTCAGAGGTTAAAGCATCTGCCTGGAATGCAGGAGACCCAGGTTCAATCGCTGGGTCAGAAAGATCCCCTGCAGAAGGAAATGGCAACCCACTCCAGTACTCTTGCCTGGAGAATCCCATGGAGGGAGGAGCCTGGTAGACTACAGTCCATGTGGTCACAAAGAGTTGGACACGAATGAGCGGCTTCACTTTCACTTTCACTTTCAACCAGAAAATACCAGACTGGTTGATTCAGATTACATTTCTGGTGAAGTTAGAAATTGCAATTAGATTAGGTATTAAAACTAGGTTTGGTATATGGGCTTTAGTACAAGTGAAGCCACTGTGAGCCTTATGGTTTTTCCCTTTAACAAGAGCTAACTTAGCAGTGCTTTGGAAAGGGGTGGAATAGATATACTTAACTTTCAAAACAGTCTTGTGAGATAAGTATTGTTTTTTCCTTTTCTCACAGAAACTGAAACTAAAGGTCCAAGAAGTCAAATACCATACCAAAAGTCAACCAATTTTGCAAACATCAACAGAATCACTTGGTGTACGCCTTAGGCACCAGAGTCCCCCATTCTCTGTGCATGTTGCAGAGGGGTGAGTTAGGTAGGGCCAGAGTGAAGCTGGATGCATAACGATACTGTGCTTCATGAGAGGGATCCCACCCCCTGTTGCTGTCTCTTTTACAGAGCAAGATGAGAGTGAACTTAGAAGCAAGGGACATAGAGTGTGGGCACTAAATGGTCTGAGCTTGGTTGCCAGTTGTCTGTGAACGCTAGCTGTTAACTCCTGTGGAAGTTGGTTTGTGGTGCAGCTCTTCCCATGGGGAGAAAGGAAATCACTGAAAAAGGTGCCACCAGAAGCTGTTTCAGACACAGTCCCTTCCACTGAAGCAGGGGCCGCTGCCCCAGCTAGTTCATCCAGACATCCCAGAGAGAAATCTGAGGGCAACAACCCAAAAATAGTGACAGAGCAAGGACTTGAGCCGTGGTCTTTTGGTTTTAGAATCCAGGTAGAAGTTGGAAAGCTAACCCTGGTTGAGTGAAAACAGTAGCCAGATCCAATGGCTACAGCAAGCTTAGAACTGTTCCACATGACTTATTTGGGATCTCAGTTGTTCAAATGGCAGATAGTCAACAGGTAAATGCCAGCATACTAGTGCCAAGTGATGGAGCCACTCATAACATCCCAGACACAGCTAAAGGGCTTGAGGAGGGAGATGACTCCAGTTGGGAGAAAAGGGGCACCACATTGACAAAGGCAGTTATAGGAAACCATTTCCATTAAACCCGTTGGTTGAACTAAAAGACAGCTTCATAAATAACTGTACTCTCTGTTCTTCACCACAAAGTCTCTTTATGATAAAATTTTCTATACAAACAAATACAGAAGATCAAGTGACATTTCTACTTTAAGAGGATTGGATCTTCTCCACTAATTTATATCACTTTTGATAGTAAAATGGAGTAGATTGTAAGTAAGAAGTCCTACTGTGAATATTTTGTGAATAACTACTGCACAATTTTTTTAAATTTTCAATTAATTTTTCAACTGTAATTAATCTTTCAGTACATATTTTCTTGTACTGAGTTTACCCTTTTCTCTATTATTTTTTTTACTTTATCTCTACAGTAGATTTAGAGTAAAAGACTTTCACTTTTCTTTATTCTCTAAAAGGCTGAGAGATGTTTCATTCTATCTTGTGAAGAACCATTCTTATTAAGCAAGGACTGGTCTGAGAATGCACCTGTGCTTATTCCTTTTGTCAAGTAAAAAAGATGTATGACTTGAGAGTTGTGAGGTAAGTTTTATTTGGGACAAAATGAGGACTGCAGCCCGGAAGGCAGCATCTCAGATAGCTCTGAGAGACTGCTCCAAAGAAGCAGTGGGGAAAGTCAATATATAAGGTTTTAGTGAAGGGGGAGTTCAATACCATGAAGCCCTCAGTTTACAAAAGGTTTTTGTTAGTCATGAGGGTCTGATGTTACCATGAAGGGATTTAGTGCTTCTCTAGATATGAGGAGATGCAAGGATTGAGATCATAAAATCTGTTCCTAAAAGCATCCAACTATCTAAACACCTGTCCCACCAGATTCCCTGGAACACAGAGTGCCTCAGTCCACACTGAACTCCCTCAGTGGGTGTTGAAGGTCACCAGCTATAGCAGCATGGGGTTCAATCTCTGTAGAGGCAGACGGCAAACGCCTTGTTGTTCAGTTATTGGCAATGCTCTTGGTAAGTGCCAATTTGTAGTTGACACTTTCTATTCTAAAACTGAACCATGGCTGGGAAAACTGGTCAACCACTTGTAAAAGAAGGAAACTAGAACACTTTCTAACACCATACACAAAAATAAACTCAAAATGGATTAAAGATCTAAACGTAAGACCGCAAACTATAAAACTCCTAGAGGAGAACATAGGCAAAACACTCTCCGACATAAATCACAGCAGGATCCTCTATGATCCACCTCCCAGAACTCTGGAAATAAAAGCAAAAATAAACAAATGGGATCTAATTAAAATTAAAAGTTCTGCACAACAAAGGAAACTATAAGCAAGGTGAAAAGACAGCTTTTGGAATGGGAGAAAATAATAGCAAATGAAGCAACTGACAAACAACTAATCTCAAAAATATACAAGCAACTCATGCAGCTTAATTCCAGAAAAATAAATGACCCAATCAAAAAATGGGCCAAAGAACTAAATAGACATTTCTCCAAAGAAGACATACAGATGGCTAACAAACACATGAAAAGATGCTCAACATCACTCATTATCAGAGAAATGCAAATCAAAACCACAATGAGGTACCATCTCATGCCAGTCAGAACGGCTGCGATCCAAAAGTCTACAAGGAATAAATGCTGGAGAGGATGTGGAGAAAAAGGAACCCTCTTACACTTTTGGTGGAAATGCAAACTAGTACAGCCACTATGGAGAAGAGTGTGGAGATTCCTTTAAAAATTGCAAATAGAACTGCCTTATGACCCAGCAATCCTACTGCTGAGCATACACACAGAGGAAATCAGAACTGAAAGAGACATGTGTACCCCAATGTTCATCACAACACTGTTTATAATAGCCAGGACATGGAAGCAACCTAGATATCCATCAGCAGATGAATGGATAAGAAAGCTGTGGTACATATACACAATGGAATATTACTCAGCCATGAAAAAGAATATATTTGAATCAGTTCTAATGAGGTGGATGAAACTGGAGCCGATTATACAGAGTGAAGTAAGCCAGAAAGAAAAACACCAATACAGTATACTAACACATATATATGGAATTTATAAAGATGGTTACAATAACCCTGTATGCGAGACAGCAAAAGAGACACAGATGTATAGAACAGACTTTTGGACTCTGTGGGAGAGGGAGAGGGTAGGATGATTTGGGAGAATGGCACTGAAACATGTATACTATCATATAAGAAACGAATCGCCAGTCTAGGTTCGATGCAGGATACGGGATGCTTGGGCCTGGTGCACTGGGATGACTCAGAGAGATGGTATGGGGAGGGAGGTGGGAGGGGGGTTCAGGATTGGGAACTCATGTACACCCATGGCAGATTCATGTTGATGTATGGCAAAACCAATACAGTATTGTAAAGTAAAATAAAGTAAAATTTTAAAAAAGCTATCAAAACAAAACAAAATAACATTAAACTGTTATGTGCTATACAATAGGTTTTTGTTGATTATCCATTTTAAATAAAGCAATGTGCACCTAAAAAAAATAATAATAATAAAACTGAACCAAAGAGGACAGGCGAGAAATAAGAAATAAGGCTTTTTAAAATAAAACATGTAGCTCATTGGTGAAGTGATTTTACCTCCTTTTTGTTTGACATAGAAATCAGAGCTTCAGAGAACAAATTAGTGGTTACCAGTAGGGAGACAGGAGGGGAAGAGCAATCAATACTGGGACAAGCAGCCAATAAATACAAACTTTTCTGTATAAAACAAGCTATAAGGATATACTGTACTACAGAAGGAATATAGCCAACATTTTATAATAACTATAAATGGAGAATGGGCATCCCTAGTGGGTCAGATGGTAAAGCATCTGCCTGCAATGCAGGAGACCTGTGTTCTATCCCTGGGTCAGGAAGATGCCCTGGAGAAGGACATAGTAACCCACTCCAGTATTCTTGCTTGGAAAATCCCATAGACAGAGGAGCCTGGTGGGCTACAGTCCATGGGGATGCAAAGAGTTGAAAACAACTAAGCAACTAAGCACACATAAAAGGAGTATAACCTTTGAAAACTGTGAATCACTGTATTGTACACCTGTAACATATAATATTGCACATCAACTATACTTCAATAAAAAATGTTTAGATCAGTGCTTCAGTGTCCATTTACTTCATTTGCTCCTTGGAAGCATGGATCTGTGCATCAAATGACATATTGCTAAAGTACATGATTCATAAAGGTCATTTAAAGATAGAACCTTATAGATAGATTTATTTTCTCTCTTTTACTGTCTTTTATTTCCTTCTTTCTTCCTTCTTTGCCTCCCTCTTTTAGTCCCCTTCCCTTTAGTGTATAAGTTAACTCTTCAATAAACCTAATATTAATGATAAAATTCTATTTTAAGATAAAGGGAAGACTGAGTGTTTAAATATAACCATGAGAAAGTGAAATTTTTCATAATAAATATCTTATATTTTACTTTACACATACAGTTTACTATATTGTTAACATAGCGCATGCTTTAATCTCCTGAAAGATGATGCTGTGAAAGTGCTGCACTCAATATGCCAGCAAATTTGGAAACTCAGCAGTGGTCACAGGACTGGAAAAGGTCAGTTTTCATTCCAATGCCAAAGAAAGGCAATGCCAAAAAATGCTCAGACTACCACACAATTGCACTCATCTCACACGCTAGTAAAGTGATGCTCAAAATTCTCCAAGTCAGGCTTCAGCAATATGTGAATTATGAACTTCCAGAAGTCAAGCTGGTTTTAGGAAAGGCAGAGGAAACAGAGATCAAATTGTCAACATCCGCTGCATCATGGAAAAAGCAAGAGAATTCCAGAAAAACATCTATTTCTGCTTTATTGACTATGCCAAAGCCTTTGACTGTGTGGATCACAATAAACTGTGGAAAATTCTAAAAGAGATGGGAATACCAGACCACCTAACCTGCCTTTTGAGAAACCTATATGCAGGTCAGGAAGCAACAGTTAGAACTGGACATGGAACGACAGACTGGTTCCAAATAGGAAAAGGAGTATGTCAAGGCTGTATACTGTCACCCTGCTTATTTAACTTATATGCAGAGTACATCATGGGAAACGCTGGACTGGAAGAAGCACAAGCTGGAATCAAGATTGCTGGGAGAAAGATCAATAACCTCACATATGCAGATGACACCACCCTTATGGCAGAAAGTGAAGAGGAACTAAAAAGCCTCTTGATGAAAGTGAAAGAGGAGAGTGAAAAAGTTGGCTTAAAGCTCAACATTCAGAAATCGAAGATCATGGTATCTGGTCCCATCACTTCATGGCAAATAGATGGGGAAACAGTGGAAACAGTGGAAACAGTGTCAGACTTTATTTTTCTGGGCTTCAAAATCACTTCAGATAGTGATTGCAGCCATGAAATTAAAAGACGCTTACTCCTGGGAAAGAAAGTTATGACCAACTTGGATAGCATATTAAAAAGCAGAGACATTACTTTGCCGACTAAGTTCCGTCTAGCCAAGGCTATGGTTTTTCCAGCGGTCATGTATTGATGTGAGAGTTGGACTGTGAAGAAAGTTGAGCACCAAAGAATTGATGCTTTTGAACTGTGGTGTTGGAGAAGGCTCTTGAGAGTCCCTTGGACTGCAAGGAGATCCATCAAGTCCATCCTAAAGGAGATCAGTCCTGGGTGTTCATTGGAAGGACTGATGCTGAAGCTGAAACTCCAGTATTTTGGCCACCTCATGCGAACAGTTGACTCATTGGAAAAGACCCTGATTGGGGGCAGGAGGAGAAGGGGACAACAGAGGATGAGATGCTTGGATGGCATCACCGACTTGATGGACATGAGTTTGGGTGAACTCCGGGAGTTGGTGATGGACAGGGAGGCCTAGTGTGCTGCGATTCATGGGACCTTTTCCAGTCCTGTGGCCATGAGTCAGACATGATTGAGCAACTGAACTGAACTGAACTGAACTGAGTGTACTTCATGGATTTCCCTAGTTTACTTCAGAGGTAGGGGAATCTCAGAAGCACCAGAAGAACAATGGGGAAGTGAGATAGGCAAAAGCAAAAAGAGCAGGAAAAATCATCATCATTATCATTAAGCATATTATAGCTGTGAGCAACTGAGACTCAATTCCTCTGCATAAGTCTGGCAGATAGTCAGGAATTGCTAGTGCTTCATACCACCAGGGGCCAGGGCTCTCCCTGAGGGAGAAAGCACATTTAAAAATTGGAATAAGGGAAGATAAGAAAGATCAAGTGACATTTGATTGAAAGTGGGCTTCCATGGTGGCTCAGAAGGTGCCGATCCACTTGCAACTCGGGAGACCCGGGTTGAATCCCTGGATTGGGAAGATCTCCTGGAGCAGAGAACAGCAATCCACTTCAGGATTCTTGCCTGGAGAACTCCTGGACAGAGGAGCTTGGTGGGCTACAGTCCATGGGTTCGCAAAGAGTAGGAGACAACTGAGTGGCTAACGCTTTTTCACTTTTCATCAGTACTAGTAGAAACTCAGTTTTTAGAGAGCATATCACACACACAAAGAGTGATGGCATATCTATTGGGATAGTGAGATTTTGCCTGTGGATTGACTGAGCATTTTAAAGGAAAGGACCCATACCTGAGGGAGCTAAGACAGGTGGTAGTTACCTGAAGGTTCAGTTCAGTTGCTCAGTCGTGTCCAACTCTTTGCCACCCCATGGACTTCAGCACACCAAGCTTCCCTGTCCACCACCAACTCTCAGAACCTACTCAAACTCATGTCCATAGTGTTGGTGATGCCATCCAACCATCTCATCCTCTGTCTTCCCCTTCTCCTCCCCTTTCAATCTTTCCCAGCATCAGGGTATTTTTCAGTGAGTCAGTTTTCCACATCAGGTGGCCAAAGCAGTGGAGTTTCAGCTTTATCATCAGTTCTTCCAAAGAATATTCAGGACTTATTTCCTTTAGGGTTGACAGGTTGGATGTCCTTGCAGTCCAAGGTCCAAGAGTGCAAGGTCCAAGAGTCTTTTCCAACACCACAGTTCAAAAGCATCAATTCTTCGGTGCTCAGCTTTCTTTATAATCCAACTCTCAAATCCACACATGACTACTGGAAAAACCATAGCTTTGAATAGATGGACCTTGGTTAGAAAAGTAATGTCTCTGCTTCCTAATAAGCTGTCTACGTTGGTCATAACTTTTCTTCCAAGGAGTAAGCTTCTTTTAATTTCATGGCTGCAATCACCATCTGCAGTGATTTTGGAGCCCCAAAAATAAAGTCTGTTACTGTTTCCATTGTTTCCCCATCTATTCACCATGAAATGATGGGACTAGATGCCATGATCTTAGTTTTCTGAATGTTGAGTTTTAAGCGAACTTTTTCACTCTCCTCTTTCACTTTCATCAAGAGGCTCTTTAGTTCTTCTTCGCTTTCTGCCATAAGGGTGGTGTCTTTTGCATATCTGAGGTTATTGATATTTCTCCCTGCAATCTTGATTCAAGCTTGTGCTTCATCCAGCCTGGCATTTTGCATCATGTACTCTGCATATAAGTTAAATAACCAGGGTGACAATGATTTACTCTTTCTCCAATTTGGAACCAGTTTGTTGTTCCATGTCCAGTTCTATGAAGGGACATGAGAAAACTCCCAAAGGGGAATCCAAAGGGAAAAGCTTTCCCTTTCTTTTTTGGTGATATCCATCTAGATCTCTTCTCTACTACAAATAGATATATTTTTCATTTTTTAATAAGAATGTTGTCTAAGAAGTCACTTTCCCTTCATTAATTCAAGAAAGCAGGATATTTGCCATAAAAATAACTTTTCTTCATTTGGTTAAAATAAACATAAGGGACTAAAAATGCAAACTAAATATTTGATAAATAAGGTTTTAAAAATACAGAGCCATGTTAAGTAAAAGATGATACTTTGTTAGAAAAACAGAGTGAGATCAACTGATTCATTGTGGCAGATAAGGTAATTCCTTTGGGCCTCTTTGCTGAGGACAACCATATCTCCGTTGTTATTCAGTCACTCAGTCGTGTCCAATTCCTCGCAAGCCCATGGACTGCAGCATGCCAGGCTTCCCAATCCTTTACCATCTCCCGGAGTTTGCTCAAACTCACATCCACTGAGTTGGTGACACCATCCAACCATCTCATCCTCTGTCATCTCCTTCTCCTCCTGCCTTCAATCTTTTCCAGCATCAGGGTCTTTTCCAAGGAGTCAGTTCTTTGCATCAGGTGGCCAAAGTTTTGGAACTTCAGTTTCAACATCAGTCCTTCCAATGAATATTCAGTGTTGATTTCCTTTCGCACTGACTGGTTTGATCTCCTTGCAGTCCAAGTCACTCTCAAGAGTCTTCTCCAACAGCACAGTTCCAAAGCATCAGTTCTTCAGTACTCAACCTTCTTAATGGTCCAACTCTCACATCCGTACATGACTACTGGAAAAACCATAGCTTTGACTATATGGACCTTTGCAGGCAAAGTAATGTCTCTGCTTTTTAATATGCTATCTAGGTTGGTCATAGCTTTTCTTCCAAGGAAGTATCTGCTCATGGACATCAGTGAGCTAACAAGTTAATAAAGAGGTACTGGGTCAAGATGCAGGCTAAGACAGAGCAATAGAAACTGAATCTGAAATTTGGGAACACTTCTATTCTGAGTGTGTTTATCAGTTCCTGAAAGTAGCTAAGAGTCTGAATATACTGATATTATATATCAATATATACTTGCTCTCCTTTTTCTCCTTATCTTCTTTATTTTTTTTTAAATTTTTTTATTTTTTTTTAAATTTTAAAATCTTTAATTCTTACATGCGTTCCCAAACATGAACCCCCCTCCCACCTCCCTCCCCACAACATCTCTCTGGGTCATCCCCATGCACCTGCCCCAAGCAAGCTGCACCCTACGTCAGACATGGACTGGCGATTCAATTCTTACATGACAGTATACAAGTTAGAATTCCCATTCTCCCAAATCATCCCACCCTCTCCCTCTCCCTCTGAGTCCAAAAGTCCGTTATACACATCTGTGTCTTTTTTCCTGTCTTGCATACAGGGTCGTCATTGCCATCTTCCTAAATTCCATATATATGTGTTAGTATACTGTATTGGTGTTTTTCTTTCTGGCTTACTTCACTCTGTATAATTGGCTCCAGTTTCATCCATCTCATCAGAACTGATTCAAATGAATTCTTTTTCACGGCTGAGTAATACTCCATTGTGTATATGTACCACAGCTTTCTTATCCATTCATCTGCTGATGGACATCTAGGTTGTTTCCATGTCCTGGCTATTATAAACAGTGCTGCAATGAACATTGGGGTACATGTGTCTCTTTCAATTCTGGTTTCCTCCGTGTGTATGCCCAGAAGTGGGATTGCTGGGTCATAAGGTAGTTCTATTTGCAATTTTAAAATATAGTAAAATTATATAAACTAATGACTATAACAAGGTATTATTGGGTTTTTTTTACATTTATAGATGTATAAGTGAAATATGTGTAACAGTAATAACACAAAAAGGAGAAAGTGGACTAAATTTATGAAGGAGTAATGTTTCTACATCTCACTGAAATAAAATTAGTGTATGGCTAGAGCTGATTGATGATGATAAATTGAGATGTATATGGTAAGCCCCAGAGTAACCACTAAGGAAATAACCAAAATAGTGGTAAAAAAGACTAATGAAATTAAAATGCTACATTAAAAAATATTCACTTAATGAAAAGAAATCAGTAAGGAAAAACAGAGGAACAAACCAACATGATACATAGAAAACAAAAACTTAACTGGCAGATGTAAACCCAACTATCACTCATGGCATTAAATGTGAACAGACCAAACAATTTATAATCACAGGTAAGGACTGTAAAACTGGATTCTAAAAAAAAAAACCAAGATCCAATTATATGATGACTACAGGAGAAATGCTTAGATTCAAACACACAGATTGAAAGTAAAAGGATATCAAAAGCTAGATCATGTAAACACTTTGTTCAAAGTGATTCTCAAAACCCATTTTAGGTCCTCGAGAAAAATTTGGAACCAATGCCTTTTGCGTATGGAAATTCTGGTCATTCTGTAAAATTCAGTTTAAGTACAACCTCCTCTTTCAACACTTCCCTGACCATTTCCAGAGCCTTTTTCCACACTTATAAACATTTCCAGTCAATATTGTTTATACCACTTTTAGTAAACAATATATCCAATGCATAAATTAGGACCTAAAAACAAACAAAATTAACTTTATTTTTCCTGATCTCAGATCACTATCCTAGTTCTACACACCAACACTCTTTCTCCCTCCATAGTGCTTTCAACTGACCAGCACCTGTAGCACCTCTACCTCAATTTATACTACTGTGAGTTAAGTGACTTCCCCTTTTCATACAGAAACTGAACATTTCTCTGCTTTGTGACATATAACAAGGCCTACTAAGCTTTATGAATATCATACTAGCTTATTCTAAAAGTAGCTCACTATATCAATTTAAGTACTTAAGATAAACTTAATAGTTTTATATCTATGTATTTGTGATTTGAGGTTTTTTTACTTTTTATTTATTTTTGGTTGCATTGGGTCTTCATTGCTGTGTTCGGGCTTTCTCTAGCTCTAGCGAGTAGGGGCTACACTTCGTTGCTGTGCACAGGCTTCTCAGTGCAGTGGCTTCTCTTGTTCTCTAGGCCCATGGGGTTCATTAGCTGAGGCACGCTCATGGTAAAGAATCTGCTTGCCAATTTAGGAGACATAGGGAACTCGGATTCGTTTGGGAAGATCCCCTGGAGGGTGAAATGGAAACCCACTCCAGTATTCTTGCCTGGAAATCCAGACAGAGGAGACTGGCGGCGGGCTACAGTCCATGGGGTCACAAAGAGTCGGACACAACTGAGTGACGGAGCACACGTACATAGGCTCAGCAGCTGTGGCGCATAGGCTTACCTGCTCCTTGGCGTGTGGAATCTTCCCAGACCAGGGATCAACCCTGTGTCCCCTTCATTGGCAACTGGATTCTTTTCCACTATGCCACCAGGGAAGTCCAAGTTGTTTGTTTGTGGGTTTTTTTTTTAATCTTGGTAGGAAAAAATGATCAGACAACGCAGTACATGCTTTGGTTGATCACCCAGATCTCCCCTTCAGCACTCATTCTCCCACCTACCAGTGTGAGCTATGGGTGGCTCACAGCAGAGCCCCTGCTGGGAATTGTCCTCATCTGAACAGACCTGCCTTGCTCAAGTTTAGACTCTCTTCCTAGGGATGATAAACTTCCAGTGACCTGTCTGTATGGGAATACAAAGGCACAGGTCCCACACTCAGTTGAGCACAACTCCGAAGAAAACCTCTCAGACCCAGTTTCTCAGAAGTTCCGTAGGAGCCCTCTGTTGCAACGACAACACCTCTCTCGCTGCCCAATGCTACTCTGGTATTTCTCCAAGAGTACTCCTGATAGACATCTTGACTGCAAATCTTTGTATCAGAGTCTGTATCCCAAAGAACTGCCCTAAAACAAACAACGTATGCTTGGCATATGTATCAGTTTCCTAGGGTCACCATAACAAAGTCCCAGAAACTAAGTGTGAAAAGTAACAAAAATTTACAATCTGATAGGTATGGAGTTAGCAGTCTGAGATGAAGGCATTGGCAGGGCCATGTTCCCTCTAAAAGCACTAGGGAAAGACCTGTTCCATGCCTCCCTCCTAGCTTCCACTGGTTCTTTGTGGCAGCCTAACTCCAACTTCACCTGGCATTCTCTGCATCTCTGTCACTGTGCCCAAATTTCCCCTTTTTATAAGACCACAATCATAATGGATTAGTGAAGTGAGTGAAAGTCACTCAGTCGTGTCCAACTCTTTGCAACCCCATGGAATAGTCCATGGAAT
Source organism: Capra hircus (assembly GCF_001704415.2). Taxonomy (NCBI): domain Eukaryota; kingdom Metazoa; phylum Chordata; class Mammalia; order Artiodactyla; family Bovidae; genus Capra; species Capra hircus. The sequence continues at coordinate 75,761,803 of NC_030814.1, forward strand.
TCTCCAAGGTAGAATACTGGAGTGGGTAGCCGTTCCCTTCTCCAGGGGATCTTCCCAGCCCAGGGATCTAACCCAGGTCTCTTGCATTGCAGGTGGATTTGTTACCAACTGAGCCACAAGGGAAACCTGCTAATGAGTTCATCTTAGCTTGATCATCTGCAAAGATCCTATTTCCAAACAAAAGCACGTTCACAGATACTCGGAGTTAAGATTTCAACATATTTTGGGGAAAATATACTTCAACCCATAGCAGCATATTATAAGAATTAACATGTAAAACATCCTCTGTCATGTGACCCCATGGGCCATAGCCCGCCCGGTGCCTCTGTCCATGGGATTCTTTCAGCAAGAATACTGGAGTGGGTTGCCATTTCCTTCTCCAGGGGATCTTCCTGACCCAGGGATCGAACCCACATCTCTTACATCTCCTGCATTGGCCGGCATATTCTTCACCACTAGAGCCACCTGTGAAGCCCCCTTATATCAAAGGGTCTTTTATTTTTTTAATTTTTTTATAGTTATGTTATTTTTGTTTTTTTATTTTTTTAATTTTTATTTTTACTTTATTTTACTTTACAATACTGTATTGGTTTTGCCATACATTGACATGAATCCACCACGGGTGTACATGCGTTCCCAAACATGAACCCCCCTCCCACCTCCCTCCCCATAACATCTCTCTGGGTTATCCCCATGCACCAGCCCCAAGCATGCTGTATCCTGCGTCGGACATAGACTGGCGACTCAATTATTACATGATAGTATACATGTTTCAATGCCATTCTCCCAAATCATCCCACCCTCTCCCTCTCCCTCTGAGTCCAAAAGTCCGTTATACACATCTGTGTCTTTTTTGCTGTCTTGCATACAGGGTCGTCCTTGCCATCTTTCTAAATTCCATATTTAAAAACATAAAAACTCACATAGTGTATGCAGTTTCCCCCTCATCAGCCTGGGACTAATTGAGAGTTACAGTGTAACAACAGTGCTTCCCTGACTTGGCTCAAACAACTTTCCAAGAACTACAGCTCTTCAAGGTGTTCTCAGACTGTTCTGAGGTCCTCAGTGGGTGACTTTTTTTGCACTCTGTGGACTGTTCTGTTGTTTTGCGGGTTGTTTTTTGTTGTTTCTGTTGTTTTTGTATTCACAATAGTATCCATTACTTTTCTGAACTACTGCTTCAGCTGACTGAGACCATGAAATCTGCCCTTGCTGATACTCAAGGCTCCTGCCACTTTTCTTCTCAAAGTGTCCCCACTGCTAGTGGATATTAAATCCACCCTTGTTTGATCAAACTACATGATCTCAACAAACGCAGCTTTATAATAAGTCTTATGTGATAGAGCAACTGCTTCCACCGTAACCTATCTTCTCTTTTTCCACTTCTTGCTCAGGAATGCCTTGACTGATCTTGGACCTTTGCTACTCTATATTATATAGAAGTTAAAATCGGCTTGTCTGGACTTCCCTGATGGCTCAGTAGTAAAGAATCCACCTGCCAATGCAGGAGACACAGTTTGATTCCTTGTCAGGCAAGATCCTACATGCCACGGAGCAACTAAGCTCAGGCATCACAACTACTGAAGCCTGCGCACCCTAGAGTCCATTCTCCGCAACAAGAGAAACTACTGCAATGAGAAGCCAATGTACCCCAACTAGAGAGTAGCCCCCATTCACCACAACTAGAGAAAGCCTTTGTGCAGCAATGAAGATGAAAAAAAAAATAAATACATACATTAAAAACAGCTTGTCAGTTACAAGAAAAATGTTATATTGAGTTTTGGATTAAAATGTCATTGAATCTATTGACTTTTCCATATATTGAATCTTCCTGCCATGTGGGAAATTACCTTGATGTAGTGGTGGTGTCATCAACAAATTGGCACTTGCCGAGGGCATTTGCCACCTGCCTCTGCCAGGATTGAATCCCGTGCTGCTGCAGCTGTTGACCTTCAACATACCCTAAAGGGAGTTCAGGACTGATAAGAGGAATGAGGCTCTTTGAGCTCCAGCAAAACTGGCAGAACAGGTCTTTAGATAGTTATTGCCAGGAACTGATTTTTTGAGCCCAATCCTTGTATCTGCTTATACCTAGAAAAGCATTAAGTCCCTTCATGGTGACATCAGCTCCTTGTGACTAGCAGAAAACCTTTTTTTAAGATAAGTGCTTGATTACATGAACTCCCCCTTCACCAAAATCACATATATTGACCTTCCACCCCATCTCTTTGGAACAGTTTGTCAGAGCTCTCTGATGCGCTGTCTCCCAGGTTGCAGTCCTCATTTTGTCCCAAATAAAACTTAACTCACAACTCTCATGGTGTGCTTCTTTTTTAAGTTGATAGTTATGGTACCCACAAAGGGGCCCAGAGTAGACTTCTCTTCTTTGCCTAAACTTTATGAGAAACTGGAATCTTGGTACCAGCAGAGGCCCCTTGTGCCCATCTGCCTCCTCAGAGAGTCCAGACATATTTGAGTAAGGTTCTCCTGGTTCTCGTATCTCCCATGTTGATTGATAGTCCTGAGTTTTATTTGGTGGTAGAGCAGGTACCTGTACCCTCCCAGTTGAAACATACTGGGGGAGGTGCCCCATTGAAAGATACTGGGGCATACCCACTCACTGAGTGGGGCTTGGTTGAAATATACTGGGGAATATCCACCCAGTTAGAAGATCCTGGGGGAATATCCACCCAGTTAGAAGTATCCACCCAGAAAGATACTGGGTGAAATTCAGTTGAAAAATGCTGAGGAATACCTGGGGCTTGGTTGAAAGACACCAAGGTTGCTCAGTTGTAGGAGACTTGAGTGGTCTGTGCTGAGTAGTTAGGTAAGAGGCTAATCTGATGCTTTTCCTAAATTTGACTGCCTTAATAGAAGAGTGACGATATTACACAAGAGCCTTGCTTTGAAAAAAAGGGACAAGATTTCTCTCAGCCAGTGGTTTTCTCAGGTGACTGAGAAATTTATGGGAATGATGAAGGCCAAGTCCTAATGCTATGTAGTGGTCCCATAGAAAAGCCCACTCATTAATTAAAACACTTGCTCACCAGGGATAGTGAATAAGAATTGGCCATTCAGTGATCTGAACAAGCATAGTTGTCTTAGACTGCTGGAGGAAGGAAACAAAATACATAAGAGCTGAAACAACTCTGGAGTGATGCCTGGAGGAATGAAGTTCACAAGCAGGACAGAGGTCGACTACACAATTTCACTAGTAAGTTTTATCCCTGACAAATTCAACTTAAAATGGGAAATGTGCTGTGCTTAGTCACAGTCGTGTCCAACTCTTTGTGACCCCATGGACTTTAGCTCACCAGGCTCCTCGGTTCATGGCGATTCTCCAGGCAAGAATACTGATTGGGTTGTTGCGCCATCCTCAGGGGATCTGCCCAACCGAGGGATTGAACCCAGGTCTCTAGCATTGCAGGCTGATTCTTTACCATCTGAGCCACTAGGGAAGCAAAATGGAAAGTAGAGCTTCTCAAACACAGAAACAAAGAGCATCAGAAAGCAACCTCTAACTAACACCCCAGCAAGGGTTGTGTGCATACGTAACTTATACTTGCAAGAACCTACTTAATTGAGGAAATTATGCTAAATCTCATAATTGAGATCTCAACTTAAAACGGAAAAATTGGGGTTCCTTTTATATTCCAAAACTGACATTTAACTGATGTTTTTGCATGCAGTTTAAAATAGCTAGCCATAAGATCAAACAGACTGAATGGAATGCTTACTTTGATTGGTATCTAGAAGTTTCAAAAATAGAAAACAACAGAGTTTCGTTGCAGGAAACCAAAAAGAAATTGCTTGAAACTATATCAGAACACTAAAAAAGGCTGCTAGCACTCTCTGCCTCTCCTTCTGCTCCACTCAAGTATCTTCTCCTATCTGAACTGCCTAGACCAAGTACTTTTTCTCTTCCAACTCTTCTGCCTCCTGCTGCTCCCTTTTCCCCAGCAAAGGGAAAAAAAAATCAGTAGTGATTATAGCTCCCTTAAGGAGAAATCTATTACAAGGGGAAGTGAACTGTCTTTAGTGCTTACCTATACACCCTGGATCCAAACAGAAGTTAGAGACAGCTAAGGAATTTCCCAATCCAGGATCCATTGAGATTTGCTAAGGAATTTGAATTAACCATCTGAACCTATGAGACCAGGTTTTCAGATCTGTATCAACTAATGCAGCTGTTAGTTTCTGAAAGCAAAGCAAGAGAATGAAGAGAGAAAGCAGGATAGAAATGTCTCTTAATGACGTTGAATCACATGGTCCAGAGGTTTGCACTGAATGCAAAGAATTAGCCCGGAAATTACTTGAACCTATCCTAGAGCATTCTCCCAAAACCATAAACTGGACAAAGATTCAATAATGCAAGCAAGGACCAGATGAATCAATCCGGACTATTACTGGAAACTGGGGGGAAAATCACTTTTAAGCAATCTTCTGATATTGACACCTGAGTCATTCTCTAACCACCAAAATGATCCTTTGCTTCAGTTCAGTTCAGTCGGTCAGTCGTGTCCAACTCTTTGCCACCCCATTAATCGCAGCATGCCAGGCCTCCCTGTCCATCACCAACTCCCGGAGTTCACTCAGACAAATGTGCATCGAGTCGGTGATTCCATCCAGCCATCTCATCCTCTGTCGTCCCCTTCTCCTCCTGCCCCCAATCCCTCCCAGCAACAGGGTCTTTTCCAATGAGTCAACTCTTCACATGAGGTGGACAAAGTATTGGAGTTTCAGCTTCAGCATCAGTCCTTCCAATGAACACCCAGGACTGATCTCCTTTAGGATGGACTGGTTGGATCTCCTTGCAGTCCAAGGGACCCTCAAGAGTCTTCTCCAACACCACGATTTAAAAGCATCAATTCTTCAGTGCACAGCTTTCTTCACAGTCCCACTCTCACATCCCTACATGTCCACTGGAAAAACCATAGCCTTGACTAGACGAACCTTTGTTGGCAAAGTAATATCTTTGCTTTTCAATATGCTATCTAGGTTGGTCAAAACTTTTCTTCCAAGGAGTAAGCATCTTTATATTTCATGGCTGCAATCACCATCTGCAGTGATTTTCCTTTGCTTATCTCTACCTTTTGGAAGACTTAGATGAGGATTTGGCTACTCTAGTCAAAAACACAACCTAGGCTGGTTTAAGTTACACACAACTCCCTTGTTACACTGACTTCACCAATTTTTCAAAACCATTAGAAAAAAAGAAAAGGGGGTATCTATGAGAATTATAAAACTTCAATTGTACCAATTAAGTATACAGTGCCACTTGAAGGTCAACAGACCCCCATCCAGTTTAATTCCCAAACAATAGAGAAAACTTGAAGGAAAACATCTCTCTTTAGAATTCGTACTCTGAGGGAATAACTCCTACTATGAGAACCTGATTTCGCTCCCTTTGTCATAAGACCAGAGCTCTCTGGATCACTTATCTTATCTAGACCATCCCTAATTTCTGAAACTGAGAAAAAAAAATGGGAGTTTGTTCTAATTATATTCTAGCTGTTATTTATAATTAGTGAGTTTTATACTCTGACATATATCTCAGTATATGCCTCTATCTTTGGGTAATATTGCTGAGGCCAATTTGTAAATGAACTCTAATCTCATTGGCCTAAGGAAAAGCAAGTGCTTCCAAATCAAACAATTCTAAATGCAAGAGAAATTAAGCTAAATGAATTTCAGGTTCATGTAAACAACCAGGGGATTATCCTTACTGGAAAATACATAACTGAAAGGACTCTCCAATCCAATGGAAGGATCTTTTAATCAGGAAATTACACTACGCCAAGATGAGAAGAAGACAATATCAGAAGTAGACAACCTACCCAAGATGCTGGACCCATGATTGTTTATAATGTTTTCTTGACTTCTTGGTCATTTGCATAAAATCAAATGTTTTCTATCATAGACACAATCCTTTGCTGGTTGTAAAACCAAATCCAATTGTTGGGTTTGTGTCTAGTACTTCTAAATTACTTTGGTGGATTTCTCCACTCCAAGACTCTAACTGGATGGCCCTTAGGAAACTTATTTAGAAGAAAGAAAGTTCACTTCTGTTTAAGCTACCCTTGATATTACTAGGTGGGAACTGCTCACCTGGCCAATTAATAATATCTGTTCTGATCCTGGCCATAAATATGAAGTTTCCTCTGAAGTTCAACAAGCTCAATCAAAGAAATACGCAACTTCAACCAAGGAATAATACCTCCCACAATTATGGGATAGATTTATGCGGTTGACACCAGGTTGTGGTCATTGAAGTTTTAAATACCCCCCTCTTTATCTTGAGAGCAATTAAATTGTACTAAGGATAATCAGCCTAGTAACACTAGGAAATTGTTGCTGAGAGCCTTATGGACTGTACCAATACATAATTTCCCTAAAAAGAAAAAAAGATTGGTACAGAATAGACTAAGTCAGATGACCTAAGAATATACTGGGCTACACCTAATTGAAGTTCTTGGCTTAATTCTCACTTATGACTTTAGTAATACTGCTATGTTATTTGTATTTGCCTGCTTTACAAGATTGTTTTTTCTTGCAATTGCCAAATATGTAACTGAGCCTCCAATGAAAATAATGATGACTAGGTGACTTGAAGCAGTTGATCAAATATATAGCTCTGTATATGATCAATGATTGTAATAGTGTAATGCTAGAAATGGGAAGATGCGATAAGAGGGAATATTCTTCTGGACCATAACTAGAGGGCAGGTGTCCAGAGATCTTTGACTATTAAGACCTAGTCCAATAATAGCACATTGAGTGACTTGTCAGCAAAATGTTCTCCAGACCTAGGAATGAGTTTCTTAGCATCATGGAACAAAATGGTCCTGAAAAGCCTCCCAAACTATGGTAGGGTTTATGACCTTGAAGGCGATCCTCTCAATGACAAATTGGTGCTTGGCAAGGGCATTTCCCATCTGTCTCTGTGGGGACTGAATCCTGTTTTACTGCAGCTGTTGACCTTCAATGCGCCCTGAGGGGAGTTCAGGGTGGATAACAGGAATGGCGCACTTTGTGAAGCAGGAAAACTGGTGAGACAGTCTTTAGATAGTTAGATATTTTTAGGAAATGATTTATGAGCCCAATCTTTGCATCTCTTCATATCTAGAAAAGCACTAGATCCCTACATGGTGACATCAGCTCCTTGTGACTAGCAGAAAATCTTCTGTAAGATAAGTGCCCTTCACCAAAATCACATATATTGACCTTCCCCCTCTACCTCTTTGGAGCAGCTTTCAGAGCTATCTGAGGTGCTGTCTCCTGAGTTACAGTCCTAATTTTGCCCCAAATAAAACTTAACATACAATTATTATGTTGTGCATCTTTTGAAGTTAACAGTGGCATACAAGTATCCTTCCTGGCAAGCTACCCCAGACATCACAGGATAGAAAGGATCAAGCTATAATTAAAATGTTAAAAAAATCATGTGGTTTATTAAGCCACTTTGACACACAGTGAGAAACAGGAGAAACGCACTTAGAATAAGATCCAACCTGGATGGAATGGCCATAATACCAGGCTCTATTTCTCTCTCTACCACATAAGCCTTGCTTAATGATGGTGTGGCAGTAAGACACAGAGTTGAGGTTTGAGCAAAATAGCCCAACATTAGGTTCCTGGGCCAATGAAACATAAGTGCCTTATTGGAGAAACTCAAGTGCTAGTACACATGCTGACTGCTATAGATTTCAGTTAGCCTGTTGAACAATCTTGAGTTTTGTTTCCCTTTAATGCCAAAGAATGCTCAAACTACCCCACAATTGCACTCATCTCACACACTAGTAAAGTGATGCTCAGAATTCTCCAAGCCAGGCTTCAGCAGTACGTGAACCGTGAACTTCCAGATGTTCAAGCTGGTTTTAGAAAAGGCAGAGGAACCAGAGGTCAAATTGCCAACATCCACTGGATCATGGAAAAAGCAAGAGAGTTCCACTTGAAGATGGAACTCTCCATCCAGCCATCTCATCCTCTGTCGTCCCCTTCTCCTCCTGCCCTCAATCCTTCCCAGCATCAGGCTCTTTTCAAATGAGTCTGCTCTTCGCATCAGGTGGCCAAAGGATTGGAGTTTCAGCTTCAACATCAGTCCTTCCAATGAACACCCAGGACTGATCTCCTTCAGAATGGACTGGTTGGATCTCCTTGCAGTCCAAGGGACTCTCAAGAGTCTTCTTCAACACCACAGCTCAAAAGCATCAATTCTTCAGCACTCAGCTTTCTTTACAGTCCAACTCTCACATCCATACATGACCACTGGAAAACCATAGCCTTGACTAGATGGACCTTTGTTGGCAAAGTGATGTCTCTGCTTTTTAATATGCTGTCTAGGTTGGTCATAACTTTCCTACCAAGGAGTAAGCATCTTTTAATTTCATGGCTGCAATCACCATCTGAAGTGATTTTGGAGCCCAGAAAAATAAAGTCAGCCACTCTTTCTACTGTTTCCCCATCTATTTGCCATGAAGTGATGGGATCAGATGCCATGATGTTACTTTTCTGAATGTTGAGCTTTAAGCCAACTTTTTCACTCTCCTCTTTCACTTTCATCAAGAGCCTCTTTAGTTCCTCTTCACTTTCTGCCATAAGGGTGGTGTCTTTTGCATATCTGAGGTTATTGATATTTCTCCCGGCAATCTTGATTCCAGCTTGTGCTTCCTCCAGCCCAGAGTTTCTCATGATGTACTCTGCATAGAAGTTAAATAAGCAGGGTGACAGTATACAGCCTTGACGTACTCCTTTTCCTATTTGGAACCAGTCTGTTGTTCCATGTCCAGTTCTAACTGTTGCTTTCTGACCTGCATATAGGTTTCTCAAGAGGCAGGTCAGGTGGTCTAGTATTCCCATCTCTTTCAGAATTTTCCACAGTTTATTGTGATCCACACAGTCAAAGGCTTTGGCATAGTCAATAAAGCAGAAAGAGATGTTTTTCTGGAACTCTCTTGCTTTTTCCATGATCCAGCAGATGTTGGCAATTTGATCTCTGGTTCCTCTGCCTTTTCTAAAACCAGCTTGAGCATCTGGAAGTTCATGGTTCACGTTTTGCTGAAGGCTGGCTTGGAGAATTTTGAGCATCACTTTACTAGCATGTGAGATGAGTGCAATTGTGTGGTAGTTTGAGCATTCTTTGGCATTGCCTTTCTTTGGGATTGGAATGAAAAATGACCTTTTCAAGTCCTGTGACCACTGCTGAGTTTTCCAAATTTGCTGGCATACTGAGTGCAGCACTTTCACAGCATCATCTTTCAGGATTTGAAATATATTTAGTGTATCCTAAATATTAACCATATTTAGTATATCATGAGTATACAGGTATTTTGTGATTCATGAGTGTTAAGCTACTCTTGGTCCTCCCAACCTTTTCTATTAATATACACTTGCACTACGTATAAATAACTTCTTATCTATACTTACACATCTAAAGAGTTTTTTGAGTTCATTTCTTTACATTTGTAGTAAAATATTCTCAAACAATACAATATCAAGAAGACTGTACATTCCATTTGGTTTAATTTATTTATATCTCCTTCAATAGATTTCAATAGTTTTTCCCTGTCTTTAAAGTAGACTTACACAACATTTTAAATTATTTATTCCCAAGTACATTATATCTTTTGTAGATATTATAAATGGATTTTTGTTATATCTTTTTTAAATTGAAGTATAGTTGATTTACAACGTTGTGCCAATCTCTACCTTAGAGCAAAGTGACTCAGTTACATATCTATTACATTCTTTTTTATATCCTTTTTCAAAAGAGTTTATCCCAAGAGATAGGATATAGTTCCCTTTGCTGTACAGTAGAACCTTGCTGTTTATCCATTCTAAATGTGATAGTTTGCATCTACCAACTCCAAACTTATAAATCTTTAATAACACCTTCACTGACATAACCTCACCCTGTTCAAGCAAAGCATAACTATTGAAAGAGCATGATCTTTAGAGTCATTTAAAACCAGGTACTCTATATACCAGCTATGTGATTTGGGGTTTCTCAAACTCTTGGAAGGTTAATTTCTTCATTTGCAAAATAAGAGTAAAAACACCTAACTCACAGACTTATTGTAAATTTTGACATATTTTGTCATATGGAGCTGTTTTGCGCATTGTAGGTTGCTTAGCAGCATCCCTAACCTTTATCCACTGATACCAGTTCAGACAGTGAAGATTTCACCTGCAGTGCAGAAGACCTGGGTTTGATTCTTAGGTCGGGAATATCCCCTGCTGAAGGGAATGGCTACTCACTCCAGCATTCTTGCATGGAGAATCTCATGGACAGAGGAGGCTGGCAGACTATATAGTCCACAGGGTCACAAGGAGTAGGACACAGCTGAGCGACTAACATTTTCACTAGCAACATATACCATCCCTTTTAAAAAATGAGAAAATGTGTATAAATGTACATAGAACTAGTAAGTTCTCAAACATCAATAGTTAATAAGCCATTTGGGGCATTTGGACAACTGAGTTTTTATATTTTAGAAATGTAGAATTTCTTAATAAGATTTAACAAACATATTTCCAATATATATTAAATATCTGCTTTCAAACAGAAAATACAGAACAAAATTTAACATTTTATTGATGATCTGGAATCAACACTATGAATTATTATTATTTAAATAAAGCTGGAAGACATATACATTTGAATGCCTGCACTGTTATAGGCAATTAATGTCCATCATAAAATTTAATCCTTATAATAGCTTTTAGAAGCAGCCTAGATAGCATATTGAAAAGCAGAGACATTACTTTGCCAGAAAAGGTCCGTCTAGTCAAGGCTATGATTTTTCCAGTGGTCATGTATGGATGTGAGAGTTGGACTGTGAAGAAAGCTGAGCCCCGAAGAATTGATGCTTTTGAACTGTGGTGTTGGAGAAGACCCTTGAGAGTCCCTTAGACTGCAAGGAGATCCAACCAGTCCATCCTAAAGGAGATCAGTCCTGGGTGTTCTTTGGAAGGAATGATGCTAAAGCTGAAACTCCAGTACTTTGGCCACCTCATGCGAAGAGTTGACTCATTGAAAAAGATTCTGATGCTGGGAGGAATTGGGGGCAGGAGGAGAAGGGGACGGCAGAGAATGAGATGGCTGGATGGCATCACCGACTCGATGGACGTGAGTTTGAGTGAACTCCAGGAGTTGGTGATGGACAGGGAGGCCTGGCGTGCTGCGATTCATGGGGTCGCAAAGAGTCGGACATGACTGGGTGACTGAACTGAACTGAACTGAACTGAGAAGCAGGTAATGTTATCCCTGTCGTATAAAGGACGAAGTTAAACTGCAAAGAAGTTAATTTCACTCATGTTAAATCACTGCTAAGTGATCAGTCTTGTCTGATTTCAAATTCCCTGTCCTACTTGCCACCCCAGACAGCCGTATAATAAATCTCTCGAAATGAATCATGCATGTGGGGCTATTTGTCCTTACATTAAATAGCACAGATCATTGTGCTTTTTGAGTTTGTGTGCTTATTGAGTTTGTGTGCTTATTTTGCTCTGCTGTAGACTTGTGTAGCAGAAACAATTGATTCTCTAGGCTGTCCTCTGCATCTATTCTTCTGTATAGCCCACTGCCGGGGTCCAGCCCCCGCAGGATCCAGGGGAACCTGAAGGAAAAACGGCGTCGGCGGATGATTTAGAGATAAGGAAAGAATATTGTAGATAAGAAAATAGAGGAGAGAAAGAGGCTGATCTCCTTGGTTTACATAGAAAGCCAATAAAACTTCGAGACAAGAAGTTTGCCCTGTTCACGAAGGCCACAGGTGCCTTCCCGGTCTCCCAAGGCAGTGAAGACGCAGAACGTCTTCCCATTCAGGTCTTAGAAACCCGGGCAGATAAGTGAACGCAGGGAGCCTCTATGCTCCAAGAGATCAGCCTGAAAAAGAAAGTAAGAGAGGAAAAAAAAAAAAGAGAAAAAAGAAAAACACGGGGTGACCAAGCTTCTTCAAGTGAGGCCCGTTGTTTTTATTTTCAAAAGGGTCTTTTATGCCTTTACTTGTACATAGAGGGAAATGAAAGATGCAAAGTCATACAGAGTCAGCCCAAACATTACATCTGTTTTGTCTTTATCGAAACCAGGATTTTTTCTGCAAACCTTTCCCATAAACAATATTGTGTACATTATCTTCTGGCCTTGGAGGCCTGTGAACATTTTATGACCCTCTTTTGATAAAGGCTGTTCAACCAGAAAACTTATTTTCCCTTGAAATGTTTTTTCTTATATTTCTAATCTATGTCAGCCTCAAAAAGTATTAAACAGAGTTACATTCTCAGGAAGCAAAGGTGCAGTGAGTTACAAGAAAGAACCAATTAGCTCAAAAGTCTGATGTGGTTAATTTCAAGGCTACACTTGTTTTTCTTACTTTCTAACTATGTTAACTAATGCACTCCCAGGTGCACAGTGGATAAGAGATATGGGAACTTAGCAACAAGCATTGGCCCAATAATGAAATCCTATGTCTAGCACTACTCTAATAACTTTTAACTCTTTAAAAGGCTCTATGTTTTAGGCTTTCCATGCCTCTCACAGTTGGGAGGATGTAAATAATCATATGCGTAGCTGCAAGATATATCTGCCAAGCAAGCTAAAATGCTAACAGAGGGGTTTTGATTGGAAATATTCTTCTCATGTCCAGAAGACTTATTAGCTATAGCCCTAAGCTGATTTTCTCGAGAGAAAGGTGGTCAGGAATAGCCCCCTGTTAATGTCAGAGGAGTTGGTGAAAGTCATGAAATAGTAAAACAGACAGATTCTGGTTTTGGGGTAGATGTTCGAGAAAGCCTAGGGAGCCTGTTGAGTTCTGAAGCCTTGCTTAACAGTTCTCTTCCACATGACTTTTGTCATGGGTGGGATCTCCCGTGGTGGCTCCCAGCAGCCCACACTCCACATTTGTTTCTTGTTAAGAGAACCCCTGATTCCTCAGGTCTAGGGCAGCCTTGAGATTTAAGGAAGACTAGACCTCTCTCCAACCCCAGAGGTCTTGATTGGTGCCAATTATTGTCATTCCATTCCCCTAGCCAACAACTGGTTTAGGCATGGGTGTGTGAAGCAATTTTGGCCAACGAGACCTGACAGGAAATCTACCAGTGGATGTCCAGCAGAAGTTTCTCCTGGCTGATAATAATAGACCAATGGAAGAAAATAAGTCCTCTTCTTAAACTTGATGAGATATCATCTTATATCATCTTGTGATTATACAGGAACATGCCTCAGAGCAAGAACCAACATGAAAAAGATGGCAGTGCAAAGCAAAAAAAGCCCAAGCTTTTCACGATATCATAGAAAGTAATACATTGTACATTCCAGCAAGGTACAGCCTGGTGATTAAGCTGGTGTTTCTGTTTTGTTTTGAGCATGTAATGTGCTGAACATCAGGTAATACCTTCTTTTATGCCTTCTTTCTAATGGATGAAAAAAAATTGAAAAATAAATACTAAGAAGATAATAAAATGAGAGAATCCATCACCCTTTTCTTTGTTTTTACTCTATAAAGTTATTTATGAAATATCCTAGCTCAAGATTATTCTAGACTTAAAAACGTTAGGACTGACTGCTTCACCACTATGGGAAAAACAGAGATGAGATAACATGTCAGGTGTTCATTATCATGCCAGTTTTGTAGAACACTGAAAAACCATTCTCCTGTCCTTAAAGGAGTTTGTCACACAGGAGGCAGGTAGCAAAAATGTTAATCATGCCTCTAAATCTCTCCTGTGGTTCCTCCTATGTGGTACATCAGAGGTACCACTATTATCAAATCCGGTAACCAAGCTGTCTGGCAATCTTTAAGTGCAGGATAACTTTATCACTACTGGTCATACTATTTTTGGTTTTCTCTCTTTTCCCCCTTCTCCTGGGGACTCAAAGTGTTTTTCTGTCTAAAAGTATATTAATACGAGACGTGGTGAGAGCTTGTGTTCTAGCTGTAATAGTTTGGAGTCTACGCATGGGTAACATTTAGAAGGGCCTGTCCATTTTTACATTCTATTTATTCTTGCTACCTATATCAGCATGCTATGCTATGCTAAGCCACTTCAGTCGTGTCCAACTCTGTGCGACCCCCTAGACGGCAGCCCACCAGGCTCCCCCGTCCCCGGGATTCTCCGGGCAAGAACACTGGAGTGGGTTGCCATTTCCTTCTCCAATGCACGAAAGTGAAAAGTCAAAGTGAAGTCGCCCAGTCGTGTCTGACCCTCAGCGACCCCATGGACTGCAGCCTACCAGGCTTCTCCATCCATGGGATTTTCCAGGCAAGAGTACTGGAGTGGTATATCAGCATAGATACTCAATAAATTACGGCATGAGTGAATTAATGAATGCTAGTATAAAATAAATGTAAATAAATTTTGATTAATATATTCATCCATTCTCTTTGCTGTTGAAAAGTTTATTACATAGGCATGACAAAGTAAATAATTATAACAAATAATTATAGATATTATGCTAGAGGTATGCACAGGATACTGTGAGAGAACAGAAAAGTGGCTTTTTTAAGCTGTGGATTTCAAGTCAAGGGAAAAGCATGTTCAAAGGGACAGAGAATTGTACATTGTGGGTTGTGGCCATAGTGAAGAGCTAATGATGGCCTGTTGACATCTCTCCTTCCAACATTATTCCCAGAACCACTATCTTGGTTATGTCAGTCTTTGTGCTTTTTAAGTTCATGTTAGACAATTTAGCTCCAGGAGCAAAATAAGAAAGATGACAAGGTAGAAAGAAGACAGATGGGCAATGATGAGCTGTGAATGAGCTGAAATACTGACGTAATCCATGGGGTAAAGAAAATAAATGAGAGGAAAAAAAGTATGTAAAGCAGTTGGTAATTGAGGGAAAAGTAAATAGGCACTCTGAAACAAGAGTCAAAGAAAGTAATATAGATAGATTAAGAGGGAACCAATAATAGACCCGGGTTCCATCCCTGGGTCGGGAAGATCCACTGGAGAAGGAAATGGCAACCCACTCCAGTATCCTTGTCTGAAAAATCCTATGGACAGAGGAGCATGGCGGGCTACAGTTAATGGGCTCACAATGAGTCAGACACGACTGAGCAACTAGCACTTTCACTTTGAATAATAGCACTAGACTGGAATTGCTATGGTATCACTATTTTCCTTACCAATAACTATGATCTTAAAAACATTAGTCTCAATGAGTTTCTCTCTTCTTTACAACTCAAAGAGCCTAATGAAAATCACCCTCTCCAATATGGATTCTGTTTCTGTAAACTAGGATTTTTCTTTCATCTTCCCACAAACGTGGCACTTTTTATTCCTACCTGTCTTCCATCTTTTATGTCATTTACCTTAGATGAGGTTCCTTTTCTTTTCTCTAGTTGTTCAGCTGACATTTTGAGCCTAAACAAAGTGCCAGACATCTTGATGCTGGGGCTACAGAGATGACTCACATGTGGTCCTTACCTTCAAAGTTGGAAACAACCTAATTGCCCATAGACACAATGGTTAAAGCAATTATGGTATGCATGACAAAACACACCACTGAACAGCCCTTAAAACCATTCTATAAACAACATTTAGTGACGTGGAGAAAGTCACAGTCTTATGGCAAATGACAAAAGCAGGTCAGGGTAATGGTAGAGAATATGGGCTATTGGCCTCATTTTAGGTTTTGTAGTCAGAACAGCCTACATTCTAGAGTTGACTCAAATACTTTCTAAACATATGACCTTGAACACAATACTAGACCTTTCTGAGTTTCAGTTTGCTTATCTATAAAATGAGGATAAATAATAATACATACTTTCATAATGGCCTGGTGAGATTAAATGAGATAATATATGTAAAGTACTTAGCATTGTGCCAGCTCATAATAAATGTTCAATAAATGCTACCCACTATTAGTATATCATAGTTTACTAAAAAGTAAAAGTATACATTAAATGTATGCATATAAAATGGAAGGAAATATTGTAAAATGTAAATATTGATATTATATCTGAATGATATGACTACAGATGATCTTTGTTTCCTTCTCTATATGTTTATGTGTTTTCTATATTTTATACAATGGCAATGTTTTACCGTATAATAAGAAGAAAAGTTATTTTATGAGACTAATTCAGGACAAAATTTATTTTAAAGAATTATTAATGTTCTTTAAAATGTGAAATGTTTTCTCTACATTTTTAAATGAGTCAAATATGAATTTTTAATTAGTAAAGTTAGAATTAGATTCTATTATAGCTTAAATTCTGATATTATTGTAAACAATATGCTTTTATGAGTTTTAATTTTATTTTACAGCTTAAGAAATACCAGAAGTTAATGAAGAACACTGAACTTCCTTAGAAAACAAAAATATTGGGCTGGCTAGAAAGTTTGTTCAAAACTGAAATGAACTTTGTGGCCAACCCAATATATCAAACATATGCTTAGATAGAAAGTCCTGCTTTAACTGAACAGTTTTAGATTTAAATTTGTTGAAATTATAGTGTGTGTGTGTGTGTGTGTGTGTGTGTATCACCATAGCAGCAGAAGCTGCCTTAGTAAACTAAAATAAAATGAAATCAATGTTGTAAGCAGTGTACATGAAGAGTCAGGAGAAAAACATATTGCTAGCTCTTGGGCCAAGGCTATAACTACCACAGTGCCTATATGAGGAATCACATGCTAACTATTCAAAACTGAAACATGGACTCAAAGATAAAAAGATACAGCTTCAAAAAATGTGGACTACCTAAACTATCCATGAATTTGAAGACATCACACTTCCTGATTTCTTGTTTTTTTCTTTTTAATTTTCAGTGTGCTGTGCAGCTTGCAGGCTCTCAGTTCCCTGGCTAGCGATCAAACCTAGGCCCACAGCAGCTACAGTACCGAGTCTAGACTAGTGACAGCAGTAGAGTGCTAGGAAATTCCCACGCACTTCCTGATTATATTTTTAAAGGTATAATAATTGAAACAGCATGGTATTAGCATAGAAACAGACACATAGGCCAATGGAGCAGAATGCAAATGAATGAAACTGGACCTTTATCTTACAGTATACACAAAAATTAACCCATGATGGATTAAAGACTTGAATGTAAATCCAGAAACCATAAGAAAAACCTTAGAAGAGAATATAAGGGTGAGCTCCTTGATATTGGCAAGGATTTATTTTTTATTTGACACCAAAAGCAAAGGAAACAAAAACTAAAACAAACAAGTGGGACTACATCAAACTAAAAAGTTTCTGCATGGCAAAGAAAACCATCAACAGAATGAAAAGGCAACTTTCAGAATAGGTGAAAATATTTCAAATCATAAATCAAAGTATTGGAACTTCAGCTTCAGCATCAGTCCTTACAATGAATATTCAAGGTTGATTTTTTTAGGACTAACCAGTTTGCTCTCCTTGCAGTTCTCACTCTCAAGGATCTCCTTTAGCACCACAATTCGAAAGCATTAATTGGAAAAAAAAACCTGATGCTGGGAAAGACTGAAGGCAAAAGAAGAAGGGAGGGCAGAGGGTGAGATGGTTAGATAGCATCAACTCAGGTGGCATACCAGTAAAGAATTTGCCTGCCAGTGCAGCAGACACAGGAGGCACAGGTTTGATCCCTGGATTGGGAAGATACCCTAGAGTAGGAAATGGAAAACCACCTTATTATTCTTGCTTGGAAAATTTCATGGACAGAGGAGGTTGGCAGGCTATAGTCCATGGGTTCACAGAGCCAGACACGACTGAGTGACTGAGCACACATACACACATTTCAAATCATACATCGAATAAGGGTTTAATACCCAAAATAAAAAACTCATGCATTTCGTGGATAAAAGCATAATTTTTAAAAAATAGGCAGAAGAACTAGATAGACATTTTTCCAAAGAACGCATACATATAGTCAACATATACATGAAAATGTACTCAACATCACTAATCATCAGGGAAATGCAAATCAAAACCAATGAGTTTTCACCTCACATCTGTTAGAATGACTGTCATCAAAAAGACAAGTGATAAGGGTGATGAGGATGTAGACCAAAGGGAACCTTCATATACTGTTGGTGGGAATGTCAGTTAGTATAGCCACCACAAAAAACAGTATGCAAGTTTCACCAAAAATTAAAACTATAACTACTCATATGATTCAGCAATTCCACTTCTGTTTATATATCCAAAGGAAGTGGAAACAGGATACCAAAGCAATATTTGAACTCCTATGTTCACTGCAGAATTATTCACAATAGCCAAGGAAGGGAAACAATCTTAAGTATCGATCATTGTGTGAGTGGATAAAGAAGATGTGATATGTATATACACAATGAAATATTATTCAGCCATATTAAAGAAGGAAATCCTGCCATATGCAACAACATGGATAAAACTTGAGGTCATGACTCAGTGGTAAAGACTATGCCTGCAATGAAGGAGACCCAGGTTCAATCTCTGGGTCAGGAAGATGCCCTGGAGGAGGGTATGGCAGCCCACTCTAGTACCTTGCCTAGAGAATCCCATGGACAGAGAAGCCAGGCAGGCTTCAGTTCATAGGGTCACACAGGGTTGAACAAGACTGAAGCAACTAAGCAACAGCAGCAGCCTGCTAAGTCAAATAAGCCAGACAAAGAACGACAAATACTGCTGATATTACTTCTATGTAGAAACCAAGGTGGTGGGGGGTAGGGAGGGAAGGTCAAACTCATAGAAATAAAGAAAAGTGCTTTCCAGGGGTTTGGTGGGGGAGGTGGGGAAATAAGAAAAGGTTAGTAAGATAAGTAAGGTCTGAGGATCTAATATAAAATATGGTGACCGCAGCTGATAACATTCTATAATTGAAATTGCTAAGACAGTAGAACTTGAATATTCTACACAAAAAGGGAAAAAATAAGTATGTGAGGTGGTGGGTGTGTTAATTAGCTAGATGGGGGAACCCTATTACAGTGTGTGTACATCAGATCACCACAATGTACACTTTAGGTAAAAATAAAACAACCTAAATATGAAATTTATAATTCATTGACTTTCCCTATTACTAAATGACACAGGAAACTACCTTAAAGATTTACACTTTAAAAAAAAAGGACTACTATATGCTATTTTTTTCATAAGGGCAAATGTTACAGGAAATGATTATAAAAGATAAGAAACAGAAACTGGCGGTGTTTTGCAATGGCTTTAATTTTTCTGCTTGCTTTCACACATACAGAAACACCCAGAGAGCTTCAAATACTACGCTTGTGAAGATGATTCCCAAATTTACTACTCCTGAAACATTCTCTTCTCTTTATTCAGCACCTCCCCTTGTCTGTTCTTCAGCTCTCAGCCTAAATGTCAATTTATCAAAGTTTCTTTTTCTGACCAAGACTAGGTTAATTTCCTCCAAGAGAGATTTTAATCCTTATGACTTTGAGTCTCAGTAAGAAATATATTTCATGTAATGATCAGGTGCACATACAGGGAAATATTCATTCTTGAATATACGTGCCGGTCACTATAAAGTATTAGGGATACAAAGTGAACAGGATTGTTAAAAACTATTACACTTAAAAAACACACACACACAGAAACTATCACCTTGACAGAGTTTACATTCTGATATTCCTGCTTCTGCTTTTGTTGTTGCTGTTGCTTAGTCACTAAGTTGTATCCTACTCTTTTGTGACCCCATGGACTGTAGCCCACCAGGCTTCTCTGTCCATGGGATTCCCCAGGCAAGAATACTGGAGTGGGTTGCTATTTCCTTCTTCAGGGGATCTTCCTGACCCAGGGATTGAACCCGCATCTCCTGCACTGGCAGGTGGATCCCTTACCACTGAGCCACCAGGGAAGCTTGATGCCTTTACCTCCCTTAAAACTATTTTCAATTTAGCGGCCAGAGTAGTCCTTTTGAAACATGTCACTTGGATGTTCAAATCAGCTCATCGTCAAATCATCTAATGGCTTCCCATCTCACACAGAATCAAAACCAAAGGCCCTTCAGTGAACTACAAGGCCTTACATGCCCCAGACCTCAACTGGCCCTTTTTCCTCATAATCTGCTATGTCTCCCATTCACTAACCGTTACTCACTTTGTCCTTGCTTTTCTTCAAACTCAAACAGGCCAGGCATAATCCATGGCTTTGCGATGGCTATTCCTTCTGCCTAGAATGTTCCTTCTCCAAATATCCATTTGACTTATTCCCTCAGTTCTTTACCCAAAAGACACCTTCTCATGGAAGCCTTCTTTAACTACTGTTGCTAAAATTTCAACCCATAGCCCTGACATTTAATATATTCTGCCTTGCCTTTTGTTTTTCAGTTTCATCACTTCCTAATACATTCTATGCATGTATGCTAAGCCACTTCAGTTGTGTCCGATTCTGTGACCTAATGGAGTGTAGCCCTCCAGGCTCCTCTGTTCAAGGGATTCTCCAGGCAAGGATACTGGATTGGGTTGCCATGCTCTCCTCCAGGGGATCCTTCTGACCCAGGGATCGAACCCACATCTTTTATGTCTCCTGCATTGGCAGGCGGGTTCTTTACCACTAGTGCCATCTGGGAAGCTCCAATATATTCTATACCTTACTAAATTATATCTTATTATCTGTCTTTCTCCTAGAAAGCACACTCCCCCTATACCTGGATTTTTATATTTACTCACTGACAATATAAACTGAAACAAAAAAATTCACAAAATAATACTTAGCTTATTATTAATATGTGTGATTTACTCTGATATTTTCTGTTACTCTTTTTGTTAAAAATACTGGTCTTAAGCCTCTTAGATTGGTTTCAGGATCCACTCATGAATCATGATCCACAGTTTATGTCAGGGCTTTCATGTGTGTTCTTTTTGTGTCCTGTATGTTTGTTTTAAGGTCTCTCTATCTCTCTCTCCTCCTTGGTCTCTGACTACTAGTCCCTGCCATACTGCGAGTCCCATGAGGGTCAGGGCCATCTTACTCACTATTATATTTCCAGCACCTTGTTCAGGTCATGTGCAAGCAGAAAGGGAGCAGAAACTGTAAGCAGAAGTTAGCCACCAGGCAGATAATGAGCAGAAACAAAGAGGGAAGTAGAAACTATGACCCATGAGAGAGAGAAGAGCTATTATAAGCGCATACATATCTTTATAGGAAACTTCTTTACACTCTTGCTTAATTAGGGTTTTTTGTTTTTTTTAAATAATGCTACATAAAGTGCAGGTGAATGAAACATCTTGATCAAACAGAGGAAACAATCCAAATACTTCAAAAAAATAAATATCAATAGTTTATAAATTTCAGATGTGTTGATAGATAACCAGAGGAATTACTTTAAAGCCTGGAGATGAGGAAGGCAGGAGAGTGTGTTTGCTTCAATTGGCCCCCATGTCCTTTTACCCAACTTCCTTCTTTGCTCTGCTGTATGGCTGTGTGACACAAGAAGGGCTCCTGGCATACCCCTTGCCCAGAAGGATAAATGCTCTTGATTGAATAAGGAAGATGCTTTCAAAGGTAAAGAGACTCTACATGAGTAATCTTTCTCTGGGTGTCCTCCCTTCTTGGAGGTTCAGGTGAAGCAAGCCTGATCCAGGGAGGTGTCTGGGTTAGTAATTCAGGCCTGCCTAAGTTTATGTTCTCTATCTTGCTCTTTTGCATTCTAGCACATTTCATTGCTCCACACTTCATTTTATACAATTTATAAAAGCCAAGTTTCAAATTTCACCATTTATTTGGTCCAATTAAACTCACTATATTCTATGTTGGAGAAAGTGGATAAAATCCCAGATAGAAATAGTGTTCCTATGGCTGTTTTGTTTTGATTTTATACAGAAACACATTTTTTTTTGGAGTGATTTCTGCTTGGAGATATATACATACAAATTTCCTTGGCAATGACAGATTTAAACGAAGTTAACAAAGCTTTAGCTTCAGTGCTTCTCATTTGCAAGGGCCTCATCTACGAAAGAAAACCATTTTTGTCTACAATTTTTAAGAGGGCCTCCAGAAGTGTATAATTTTCATGTCTTATTAAAATCTGGATCTGCTTGTGCCTTTAAGAATGTTATTGGTGGTATAGGCTGATTGATAGTAGAGTTTTGTGTTTTAGGAACTCTGGTTGGCTCAGTAGTCCTGACTTTTATGAATCCCAACAGCTGTGTTGCAAGTTGAGGCATTGCTGCTATGACATTTAAAAAAAAGGAAAAAAAAAAAAAACACAGAAAAACCCATGCATCAATTTTTGGTTTCTTCTTAGCCACGCAAGTGGATAAATCAGGGTACATAGGAAAATATAAACAGAGATGAAAGACCAGGGCTTAGCAAATGAGTATAGGAAGAAATGTCAATAGCACAAATAAATTCTGAATAAAAAATATACTTTATAATCTTTGTCTTGTAATTAATACAGACCTTTAGTTAACCTTGATTGGAAATGGTGAAGAAAAACTGGAGTTCTGGGTAGAGAGGTATGAGATGAAACTGGATATTCATGTAGTTTTCAAGATCATTGTTGTAAAAGATAACATGAGAAGCATTTTAAAATATTAATAGTAAAGGTGATTATGGAGCCAGCAGAAAAGTCTTTCATACCTTCTTCCTTTTTAACTATGAGGCATAGGAAATATCCCCAAAGGATTTTGGGCCTACACAGGAGAATTGCTGGAGAGAGGGTCCCATTCTTATATGCCCTCAGAAATCAAATTGGATCACCACTCCAAATTCATTTTATAAAAATTGCTCCATAGGGTGGAAGATTGATTAGGATGAACTTATGACTTAGAATCAGAACTACAAGGACTCTTAGGAACCTTGATCCTCTTTGTCATATAAAGATTTTCTTTAAAAGGTCATTTGCCTACAGTCACAGCACTGAGACTGAACCCCAGGGCTTGTAATTCTCAGCCCAGCACACCTTGTAGGATATCTTACTGCCTCTTTGTTTCAGAAAATAAAAATCCATATGAATTAATCCTACATGCCTGGAACTTTTTTACTTTCCAAACTAGAAATCAATTTCTTTTACTTGAGGAAAACCAATCTCTTACTTCTTTTAGGAACATTAAAGGTGGCTGGTTGATGCATTCATGTGACACTTGATTTAGTTATCATAGAAATATAAAGAGAAATACTAATTACTACCACAATTAAAATTGCCAAAAATTCCACAAGGGAGATAAAATATTTTAAAATCTTAAGCATCTATATAACATGTTTTACTTTTTAAATGCTTACAGTTAATATGTATCATATACACTTATCTGGTCAGGCAAATGCGGGCTATCATACAGTTCTGATCATTATAAAATTATAATGTATTTTTAAAAATTATTTATTATTGTAAATCAACTATAATTCAATTATTTCTTTCCAGTCTCCTGTTTGATTTCCTTTAGTAATAACCTGTTTTCTTTTAGGATCTAGGCTGAGCACAGTTCAGTGTTTCTCAGACTTTAGTTATTCGTATTTGGGGTTTCTTTCACAGTCACAAATCATGCATTTCAGTACTCAGTATTTTTATTTACATTGACTCACTTTTATTCCATACCTAAAATAATATCCATGATATCATAAACTTGAGGTGCTATTTATATTCTTATATGTATAAATATTTTAAAAGATATTACTATGCCTACTACCTAAAATCCTCTCATTGTGGGAAACACTGATAGACTTCATGCAAAGAGGACTGAGTTTTGACCAACAAAAAAAAAGGGCTCAAAATTCAGTTCTCTATGTGAAATAAGCCAGGCAGAGAAAGACAAATATCATATAATATGGCTTATATATGGAATCTGAAAAAAAGCATGCAAACAAAATTATTTACAAAACAGAAATAAACCCACTTCCATAGAAAGCAAACTTATGGTTACCAAAGGGGAAGGGGGAGAGGTATAAACTAGGAAGATGATATTAACAAATATACCCTACTATGTATAAAGTAGATAACCAACAAGGACCTACTGTATAATACTGGGAACTATACTACATATTTTGAAATAACCTATAAGGAAAAGAATCTGAAAAAGAATGTACATAACTGAATCACTCTGCTATACACTTGAAACTAATACAACATTGTAAATCAACTATAACTCAATAAATTAAAAAAATCACTTCTGACTTTTTTTCTGTGAAAATTTCTTTGCCACTCTAACCCTCTCTCCTAATCTGTAAAATGAAGGAATATACCCTTTTTGCTTCCCTTTCTGCATTTTTGTGATGCTTAAATTGCATAATGACCATAATACTTTGAACTGTGCAAAACATGTGAGAGAAGAAAAATATTATATAGGAAAATATATAATAAATATAAAATAATAATACATAGGACAATAATAGGTCAACTAATTTTATACTTAAAGTATTTAAACACAGCTACTTTTTAATCTGTAGGACTATTTTTTTACAAAAGCAAAAATTGTGGTACTAAATAGGGTTGTTATTTATCCTAGAAAAGAAAGTTAGAAAGTGTTAGTCACTTGGTCATGTCCAGTTCTTTGTGACCCCTTCGACAGAAGCCCGCCAGGCTCCTCTGTCCATGGAATTCTCCAGGCAAGAATACTGGAGTGAGTTGCCATTCCTTTCTCCAGGGGATCTTCCTGATGCTGGGATTGAACCTGGGTCTTCCACATAATGAACAGATTCTTTACCATCTGAGCCACCAGGGAAGCTATTTATCCCAGCAACTAGAAATTTGAGGGAGTGGGAAAATCTTGCCTTTTTCAGGAAGAGAACCATTCTGTTTATTGGTTTGCTTTTAGCCGCTGTAATCCTGTAGCCTCCAAAGGCCATCTGTGGCAGCAGCCCAGAAGACTTAGTGTGTCATTCTAGTAACACATATAAATTGACATGAATGATCACTGCAAGGCCAACAGAAACCTTGTCTTTTCATTGGTCAGTAAAGCCTGAACCACCTTACCTGCTTCCCGAGAAATCTTTATGCAGGTCAAGAAGCAACAGTTAGAACCAGACATAGAACGACGGACTGGTTCAAAATCAGGAAAAGAGTAAGTCAAGACTGTATATTGTCTCCCTGTTTATTTAACTTATATGCAGAGTACATCAAGAGAAACGCTGGGCTGGAAGAAGCACAAGCTGGAATCAAGATTGCCAGGAGAAATATCAGATATGCAGATGACACCACCCTTATGGCAGAAAGTGAAGAAGAATTAAAGAGACTTTGATGAAAATGAAAGAAGAGAGTGAAAAAGCTGGCTTAAAACTCAACATTGAAAAAAACTAAGATCATGGCACCCAGTCTCATCATTTCATGACAAATAGATGGGGAAACAGTGGAAACAGTGACAAACTTTATTTCTTGGGCTCCAAAATCACTGCAGATGGTGACTGAAGCCATGAAATTAAAAGATGCTTGCTCCTTGAAAGAAAAGCTATAACCAACTTAGACGCATATTAAAAGAAGCAGAGACATTACTCTGTCGACAAAGGTCCATCTAGTCAAAGCTATAGTTTTTCTAGTAGTCATGTATGGATGTGAGAGTTGGACTATAAAGAAAGCTGAGTGCTGAAGAATTGATGCTTTTGAACTGTGCTTTTGGAGAAGACTCTTGAGAGTCCCCCAGACTGCAAGGAGATCCAACCAGTCCATCCTAAAGGAAATCAGTCCTGAATATTCATTGGAAGGACTGATGCTGAAGCTGAAGCTCCAATACTTTGGCCACCTGATGTGAAGAACTGACTCACTGGAAAAGACTCTGATGCTGGGAAAGAGTGAAGGCAGGAGGAGAAGGGGAAGACAGAGGATGAGATGGTTGGATGGCATCACCAATTTGATGGACATGAGTTTGAGCAAGCTCTGGGAGTTGGTGATGGACAGGGAGGCCTGGCGTGCTGCAGTCCATGGAGGTCACAAAGAGTCAGATACAACTGACTGAGGGGCTGAACTGACTGAAAGCCCGATCAGTGGATTCTTACACTGTCTTCCTACCAGGAGTCAGCAGAAGAACTGTTCTCAGGTTTCATTCAGGGTCATCTAAGGATGCAGTGAAAAATGGTCTCTCAGTAGTATCTGACTCTTTGCGACCCTGTGGTCTGCAGCCCGCCAGGCTCCTCTGTCCATGGGATTCTCCAGGCAAGAATACTGGAGTGGGTGGCCATTGGATGCAGTAGCCTCTAGGAATCACTGCATCTGAACATCAGAGGGATCTTTTCAGGCCACAGTCATGTTAGCTATCCTCCAGAAAATAGAATCTATCTAGGCTGGTATGTTTTACAAGGCTTCATATTTACCTCTGACCCTCCTTACCTGAGCATTAAGGTTCAAACAAATGCGTCAGGCACTTTTGCTTGTATTAATACATTTAACATCTATCAATCCTGTCATTTGTGAGAACTCTAGTGTTATCTTGGTTCTAAGTTTTGAATGTAACTTGTAGCCTAACAAATGTTATATAGCCACATTGTTATAAACAAATTATTCAGCTTCCTCGGGAAAAATTACAATTATCTGTGATGATTGGACATTTAACTGTTTTATATGTGACATTTGAACTGTTTTTAAAAATTAAACTATAGTAAAAATACTAAAATTTAACTTAGGACTACCCTGGTGGTCTAGTGGTTAAGAATCTGACTGCCAGTGCAGACGACATGGGTTTGATCTCTGATTCCGGAGGATCCCACATGCCACAGACAACTAAGCCTGCGAGCCACAGCTACTGAGCCTGTGCTCTAAAGCCTGGGAGCCCCAGCTGCCGAGCCCACGTGCCACAACTACTAAAGCCCGAGCATCCTAGACCCCGTGCTCTACGACAAGAGAGGCCACCACAACGAGAAGCCCATGCGCTGCAATTCGAGAGTAGGCCCTGCTTGCCACAGCTAGAGAAAGCTCATGCAGCACTGAATAAACCGCACAGCCAAAAATAAATAAATGAATACAATTTTTTAAAAGTAAAATAAAACAAAATTTTACTTAATGCATATGTCTGTTATCTTAATCATCACTATAAATTCTAAGTATATATAGCTATAAAATTATACAAAACTGAATTCATACTCATCTCATAATTATTTTTTATAATATTAAATGCAGAAAAATATAGATATTTGGATTCTCTGACAGTTTGGCTGAGAGATAATTAAGAGTTTATTATAATTGTCAATCATTCTAATTAGCAAGAAATTAGAATATAATTCTTTAAAGTTAGCTGCCCAGATAGGACCAAAACTTCTTGTAGTACCAGAAAGAAAACTAACGCTAAAAAAAAAAAAAAATGCTCTAGTGTATCAAGGCAACACAAGAGCCAACTGAAACAACTCCCAATGGCGAAAAGCTGAAACAATCTGAGCCACAAAATAAATAGCATGGGATTATAAACCAACATATAAAGTAAAAATCCATGAGTATATACTAATAAAACAAATAAATATGTAAGTAGATGGAGAAGAGATGAATGTCCCCTGCAAAAGAATTAAGAAATAATTTATGTAGATAAACTCTACCCTGGGGAAAGAGAGGGTAACTCTCAACTGACAGAGTTAAGGGAACTCCGTATGTGTTCTCTGTGAATAATATTGGAAGTATACTTTGAATAGTATTTGGAAGTATTCCTTTCAAAGAGTACAGTATGGGAAGGTGGGAAAAAGAGTGGGAAGGTGGGAAAAAGAGAAACACCACATCCGCCAGCTGATCAAAGTCAGCATCAACAGTGATAAATCAAGTAGACACGTGTAGCCTTAACATGATACGATGGATATGATATCTTTGTCATGTGCATGCTAAGTCGCATCTGACCCTTTGCGACACCATAGGCTGTAACTGGTCAGGCGCCACTGTCCACAGGATTATCCAGGCGAGAATACTGGAGAGGGTTGCCATTTCCTATTGCAGGGGATCTTCCTGGCCCGGGGATGGAACCCACATCTTTTATGTCTCCTGCATTGGCACGTAGATTCTTTACCACTAGTGCCGCCTGGGAAGCCCTCATCTTTGTGGTCTC
This sequence comes from Capra hircus, assembly GCF_001704415.2. Taxonomy (NCBI): domain Eukaryota; kingdom Metazoa; phylum Chordata; class Mammalia; order Artiodactyla; family Bovidae; genus Capra; species Capra hircus. The sequence goes on from NC_030814.1 coordinate 75,789,676, forward strand.
TTCCCCAAAAGGTATCAGTTCAGCTCAGTTCAGTTCAGTCGCTCAGTCATGTCCGACTCTTTGCGACCCCATGAATCGCAGCACGCCAGGCCTCCCTGTCCATTACCAACTCCTGGAGTTCACTCAGAGTCGCGTCCATCGAGTCAGTGATGCCATCCAGCCATCTCATCCTGGGTCGTCCCCTTCTCCTCCTGCCCCCAATCCCTCCCAGCATCAGAGTCTTTTCCAATGAGTCAACTCTTCACATGAGGTGGCCAAAGTACTGGAGCTTCAGCTTTAGCATCATTCCTTCCAAAGAAATCCCAGGGCTGATCTCCTTTAGAATGGGCAGGTTGGATCTCCTTGCAGTCCAAGGGACTCTCAAGAGTCTTCTCCAACACCACAGTTCAAAAGCATCAATTCTTCAGCGCTCGTCTCAGTCTAATAACAGGGTAACAATCAGACAAATCCCAACAGAGGAACATTTTTCAAATGACCTGACCAGTAGTCCACAAAATGTTCAAAGTCATCAAAAATTAGGAAATATCTGAGAAAGTGTCATAGCCAAGAGGAATCTAAGGATATAATGACTAAATGTAACGTGGTGACTTAATGGAAGCCAGGACACAAACAGGGAATTGGGTAAAACTAAGAAATCTGAGTAAACCAAGTACTTTAGTAACAATGTGTTGATATCAGTTCATTAATTATAGCAAGTGTAACACAATAATGTAAGATATTGAAAATAGGGGAAAACAGATATATGGTAACTCTCTAAACCATCTTCTCAATTTTTCTGCAAATCTTAAACTGTCCTAAAAAAAATGAAGCTTATTATTTTAAAAATTTGCCAGTTATTCTAATAAAAGCATATTATTTATATATTACATTGTACTTTCTGTTTAATGGAAATAGTATTAGGAGAATGACATTTGTCATTCTTAAAAAAATTACACTATAGACAGGTTTAATTCTACTTAACCCAAGTGGAATAAGCAACTGAATTTAATTTATGGTAGACTCTGAATACTGCGTAGATTTTTTAACTTAATTAGGAAAAATTTTAAATTAAATCTGGAACTGAATGCTTGTTTCTTTCCACTTATTTTATTTAACCGAATGTTCAGAAATATAGAGAAGTTAAACACTTTTAAAGAGATGTTTTATTTGGAGGAGAGATGAGGGTATATATCCCAACATAAATAGGTTTTCTCAGAATTGATCTCCAATGAAACTAAAACATCTATTGGAAGTGTTATAAAACTATATTTGAATATGAGACTTTTTACTATTGTCATTTGCTACCACCTTTTATTAGAAAAGGAAATGGCAACCCACTTCTGTATTCTTGCCTGGAGAATCCCAAAGACAGAGGAACCTGGCAGACTGTGGTCCATTTGGTCTCAAAGAATCAGACACAACTGAAGTGACTTAGAACGCACGTACCACCTTTTATACTTGCATTCAAGCATTTCACAAGCACCTTATGGTACACTTATAGTAACATTTTCCAAATGAGAGAAGCATATGAGTCAAATGACTTAATGCCAGATTCTCCATGAGTCAAAGACGGAGCTGTTTCATTGAGTCATTCATACCTGCCAGTCCTAAATTCTCAGGAGAATTATTTAGACATAAACCATCTGAAATCATAGTAAGGAAATAAAGTAAAAAACCATTTTCCTACTAGTTTTCAACAGTAGATTGTTTGAGAACACATTTGGGGGACTCCAATATCTAAAGATACCACTAAACTGAAATACAAAAAATACTCTTCTTACCTTTAAAATTTCTTTTACACTATTATCTGTTAAATCCTATTCTAAGACCCTTTCTTTCTATTATTGTGCTTATATAGGAAGTACATTAGACAAGTCAATAGTGATCTGTTAATTTTGTCATTACTGCCTCAGCATCCTAGGTTCTGAAACAACCACCTTATCAGTAATGCAATAAATAAAACTGTATCAGAAAACATAATTGCGAAATTTTTGAATGCCTTAAACCTGACCACAGTTTTCACTGCTCCTTCTTTGAGTGGTGAAGATACTCATAAGAGTATACACCGGAAATAAACACCAGTATTTTGCATATGATTCTGAATTCTTATTAAAATTAGTTCTCACCTACACTGAAAAGTAGTTTGAGCCCAAGTAAGCTTGTTTTCAATCTATCATGTGCAAGCCTGCATTAGTAAGAAACTATATTTCAGGTAATCCATTTAAAGCAGTACGCTTTCTTAAATAAATATTAAGTAGAAAAATATTTGATCTGAAGTACACAGGGGAAAAATACAATCAACACAGATGATCCCATAATTCTTTAACTGCTTGACATTGTCACAGGTATTTCTAATGTTGTTGAGGAAGCCTTGAGGGCAATGAGATTTGCTGTGTCAAATGAGCAGCAGATTCTAATCAAATTCCTGGTTGCCTAGTCATTGTACTTGATAATGAAAAAATAAAAACATTGTTCTTATCAGTTGGTATGTGTACTGTTAGTATAAATTTGCAGTGACATTACTAACAAAATGCTGAGACCTTATCCAAAGTGTAAGACCTTGTTGAGTCCTAGGGAAGTAGGAATAACACCAAGAAATAACCACAAACCCTCACTGGAAAGTCATCTTATCGTGGATCCATAGCATGTACCCTGAGGAGAATACCTGCCTTATATCCTCATTATAACACCCTTCTCAGGGCCCCATGAGACCATGCACCTTCCTTCATGATCACCTCATACATAATTACCTCTAGTGGAGACTAGCACAGACCTGTGTCATTAAGAAAAATTCAATTTCACTAAATACCTGCTTAACTCAAATTTCTGTTTAATGAACCAATTCCTGTATCCAAGCAAATGACACATTTAGTAAGGCAGGGGATATAGTTCCACTAATTGTTTTGAATGGAAAGCCCCATATAGAAATGCTATTTCCAAACATGGGTATATTCAACACGACTATTTTAGAACTAATTCTTCATGCTGTAACTGTTTTTACATACTGGAACTTTGACAGTCTACAAAAGAGAGGAGGACAAAGCAGTGAGGCAAACATGGAGAGACCCACAGGGCACTTTGAAAAAGGTGTAAAACTCAAATGTTGGCAGGATAAGCTAAGAATAAGTTTACTGCTAAAAAAAAAAAAATGCAGAAACAGGTAGAGATAAAACAGGGGCACTGTGTTACTGAATTGAAGCCTAACTTCAAACTCTCCCACATGACAAGATTCACTAACAACAACAACAAAGAATTCCCTATCACACAAATCATCCACTTAACTGACAGACGAACCCAAGAAAACACACGGGTTTATTATTTTTTTAAGGCCCATCTGGAGTCCAAAACACTTTGTTGTTGTTGTTCAGTCACTAAGTTGTGTCTGACCCTTTGCGACCCCATGGAATGCAGCACACCAGGCTTCACTGTCCTTCACCATCTCCCAGAGTTTGCTCAAACTCAGATAGAAACCAGGTCTCCCACATTGTAGATGGATTCTTTACCATCTGAGCCACCAGGGGAGCCCCCTAGACACTTGGTTTTCTTTAAAACATTCTTTAAATTAACTCCAGAAATGGTGACATACTCTCAATTTCATTCATTGGGAGTTCAGTTAAACTGAATGTTTTCATCTTGAGAATTAATTTATAGGAAATGGCCAGCAGAAAGAAGCGTCTCCTTTAGAAAATAACTGAATTTGATGTTTTGAAACTGAGCTGAGTAGGTGCTTAGATTAAATGAGATGTGTCAAAGATCAGTATGAGAACATGTCTGGAAGAGAACCCAGACCAGAGCACAGTGGTTACCTCCAGGAACTGGGTGGCAGGGAGGCAAGTGCAGGAGAGAGGCATTGCACTATATACCCTTTTGTATCTTTTAAATTTTATATCACATGCCTGTACTATCTATTCAATGAAGGGAGTACAATATTTTAAAAGTTATTATGTTTCTCCTATAGCATGAAGCCCAATGACAACATAATCTTTTAGGAAAACCCTATTTGTAAAACAGTAAATATACAGCAAATGCCACTCCATCCCTCAGGTTAATGAACTGTGCTATCTTAAAATCATAAAGAATGCACTTAATCAACTGTCTTTTGGTGACAGAGAGCAGTACTCACAAAAGCCAATTAAACAATTGTATTTCATTAAGTGTCATTATACATTATTTAACATACTTTTTAGGGCAAAAAATTAATGTGATTCCAAACTAATACTTTTAGCTCCTATCGATAAAAGAGAAAGAATACAGAGGGAAAACAATGTGAAGTTTTTCTTTTTTTGCCTCAGAAGCTTTTACTGATCCCAAGGCTGACAGAAACATAAACTGAACTTTGAAAAAGGAGGATGGACAAGACCATAAATGATAGACCTTAAGTTATTCAGGGTAGCTTATTTTAAATCCTCTAATAAAAAATACTTTTAATTGATGATATTATTACTACTGATTGCTGCTGCTGCTGCTAAGTCGCTTCAGTCGTGTCTGACTCTGTGCGACCCCATAGACGGCAGCCCACCAGGCTCTCGCGTCCCTGAGATTATCCAGGCAAGAACACTAGAGTGGGTTGCCATTTCCTTCTCCAATGCATGAAAGCAAAAAGTGAAAGTGAAGTCGCTCAGCCGTGTCCGACTCTTCGCGACCCCATGGACTGCAGCCCACCAGGCTCCTCTGCCCATGGGATTTTCCAGGCAAGAGTACTGGAGTGGATTGCCATTGCCTTCTCCAATTACTACTGATTAGTATTAAAATTACTGAATCCATTCATGACAATGAAGAAAAGATCTTGGAATTATTTCTCTTTAAGGCTAGAATCATCATGACATTGGATAGAGACAGAAAAGAGCAGCAGATAGAATGGTATATAGGAAGCGGCAGCACATAATAACAGCAGCATTTTCCTAGGCCCACTTCTCTGTCTCTAGCTCCATGCTTATACCCTCCCTTGCTTCCCTCTCTCCTTCCCAACTTCCTTCTAACAAGACATTGTTCCAGGCAGCAGGAATTCTAAGAGGTATCTCTTGGATGTGTACACAAACAATTAAAAAAAAAAAATAGAGGTAAGACCATACAGGGAGATGCAGATTCTGATGTATTCTAATCTGGCCACATTCTAGTACCATGAGCCCCAGTGTTGCCACAACAACATCTCTGCAAATGAAGATAAAGTTTGGATTGAGAGCTGTGATAAGGGAAAGAGAATTTCATAAACCTACTGAAAGTATATGAATGGGTATGCTCAACTCTGCTTCCTCTTGGCAATTACAGGCAAAATTTTTTTCTGCTAAAATTTTTGGTTAATTTATTATTACAGCGGTTACATTAAAAAAAGTTTATTTAAATGATCAATGGCAGTGCTTTGAATATTTGAGAGCAACTCATAATGTAAAACTACTGTTTTGCTTTGGAATGCACTTTTCTTGTTACATTTCTTGAGCTAATGCTAAAATTAATTTTAGCCTATTGGGACAATAATGAACTTTAAGCAGAGTAAACTACACAAGGGAAAATACTAATTGAAGTTTTGCCAGAGTTAGCCCATAGAGAAGGTAATCCAAATTTCAACATATATGCAAGGTATTTTAAATCCAGGGAACTAATGTCCTATTCTTTTCCTATTACTGTTTAAAAATGCTTCTCAAAACTGTTCATCAGTTCAGTTCAGTTCAGTTCAGTCACTCAGTCGTGTCCGACTCTTTGTGACCCCATGAATCGCAGCATGCCAGGCCTCCCTGTCCATCACCAACTCCCAGAGTTCACTCAAACTCACGTCCATCGAGTCAGTGATGCCATCCAGCCATCTCATCCTCTGTCGTCCCCTTCTCCTCCTGCCCCCAATCCATCCCAGCATCAGAGTCTTTTCCAATGAGTCAACTCTTCGCATGAGGTGGCCAAAGTACTGGAGTTTCAGCTTCAGCATCAGTCCTTTCAAAGAACACTCAGGACTGATCTCCTTCAGAATGGATTGGTTGGATCTCCTTGCAGTCCAAGGGACTCTCAAAAGTCTTCTCCAACACCACAGTTCAAACGCATCAATTCTTCAGCGCTCAGCCTTCTTCACAGTCCAACTCTCACATCCATACATGACTACTGGAAAAACCATAGCCTTGACTAGATGGACCTTAGTCGGCAAAGTAATGTCTCTGCTTTTGAATATGCTATCTAGGTTGGTCATAACTTTCCTTCTAAGGAGTAAGCGTCTTTTAATTTCATGGCTGCAGTCACCACCTGCAGTGATTTTGGAGCCCCCCAAAATAAAGTCTGACACTGTTTCCACTGTTTGCCCATCTATTTGCCATGAAGTGAGGGGACCAGATGCCATGATCTTTGTTTTCTGAATGTTGAGCTTTAAGCCAACTTTTTCACTCTCCTCTTTCACTTTCATCAAGAGGCTTTTTAGTTCCTCTTCACTTTCTGCCAGAAGGGTGGTGTCTTTTGCATATCTGAGGTTATTGATATTTCTCCCGGCAATCTTGATTCCAGCTTGTGCTTCTTCCAGTCCAGCGTTTCTCATGATGTACTCTGCACAGAAGTTAAATAAGCAGGGTGACAATATACTGCCTTGATGCACTCCTTTTCCTATTTGGAACCAGTCTGTTGTTCCATGTCCAGTTCTAACTGTTGCTTCCTGACCTGCATACAGATTTCTCAAGAGGCAGGTTAGGTGGTCTGGTATTCCCATCTCTCTCAGAATCTTCCACAGTTTATTGTGATCCACACAGTCAAAGGCTTTGGCATAGTCAATAAAGCAGAAGTAGATGTTTTTCTGGAACTCTCTTGCTTTTTCCATGATCCAGCGGATGTTGGCAATTTGATCCCAGAGATCAAATTGTTCATACTTTTCAGTAAATGCCAGCTGGTTGTGGCTTCTTTAGCTGCTTCTAACAGATTCAGATCAAGACTAGAGTAGATACTGCAAGGTTTAGTGATGGTATAAACAATCTCCTTCAGCTAAAATGACCTTAAGTAGTAAGGTAAAGGGCTTCCCTGATAGCTCAGAGGTTAAAAGCATCTGCCGGCTATGCGAGAGACCCGGGTTCGATCCCTGGGTCCGATCCCCGGGTAGGGAAGATCCCCTGGAGAAGGAAATGGCAACCCACTCCAGTATTCTTGCCTGAGAATTCCATGGACAGAGGAGCCTGGCGGGCTGCAGTCTATGGGGGTTGCAAAGAGTCGGACACGACTGAGCGAATTCACTTCAGTAAGGTAAAACAAAGCAAAAAATCTTAAAAGGCTAAGATGCGAGGTTTCCAGAGGAAAAGGAAACATTCATTGTACTCACAGGGGCAGTATTTATGTAAGTGCCTGCCACGGTACAGGCATATGATTGTTCTAGAACTCTTTCTAAATGTATATCCAAATCTACAATGAGAAGTCCCATTTCTGAACACATTTAAATTTGTGATAGTCATAGTTAAACCTAGAAATATCAGAAGGGGCTTATTTGCATTATTATTGTATTTAAAATAGCAATAACCACCATGACATTTATAAATTACATATTCACTGTTTGTCAGAAAGTATGCTAATCTCTTTGCTTGCATTATCTCGTCTAAAACTCACAACAACTCGGTGAATAAGGTACTATTTTAGACCGTTTTACATACTTGAAAATTATGTAAACCAAGGGAAACCAAGGTAACTAACACACAGTAAATGTCATGACTGACTTAAAAGCTCATACTTAACCTCTGCGCTATACTAACTTCGGAATTTTAGCAATGAGGAGAAAAGAACTGGTCTTATTTATGTCACTATGAAGTGATTCACATTGATACCTTGATGGTAACTGCTCATATAAGCTATTTCAATTTAAGCCAACTTCATCTATAATTTTACCTTTTAGGTGAACCACATTCCAGTTGGGCATACATACAGTTTTGGCTGTAAAACTAATTAGCTACTATTAATAGAGTCTTTTGGAGAAGGCAATGGCACCCCACTCCAGTGTTCTTGCTTGGAGAATCCCAGGGATGCGGGAGCCTGGTGGGCTGTCGTCTATGGGGTCACACAGAGTCGGACACGACTGAAGTGACTTAGCAGCAGTAGAGTCTTTAGTAGGTTCCAGGTGCTGCTCTCAGGTAGGTGTTATTTTTGTCATCCCTACTAAAGCCCTAAGGGGTTAAGTTTACACTGCTTGTGAGCACAAGAGCTGGGATTCAAACACAGGCAGTTTGGTTCAAAGGCTCCAAGTCACTGCTCTACAGCCCTTCAACTGAAAGAGTTAATGAGCCAGTAACAATATTAAATTTTGTTCTTTGAGAAGTGAGGGTTGGAGCAGAGTGCCTTAGGCGGCCCAGGAGTTTCATCATTTTACAGCATAACATTTTCTCCTTTGCTGCTAACCCTTTTGGGAAGCTAAATTTTATGTCAGAAGTAGACATCAGAAGAGAGAGGAATGGCCATAGCTATTTAATTGGCCTGGGGATCCCCTGCATCTGCTCCCGCTCAGCATCACCCACTTCCTAACAGAGAAAGCTGGTAAGGTTCATTGTTTGAGAATAAATATTAAAATCTTCAGAAAACATACATTTCTCTCCTCTTCTAATCACTCCTCTTGCCTTACTGAGTCCGTAACCTTAGGTAGGTTCAATGCTCTATGCTTGGTCTTCTTTGAAATGTCTTATTAATGTCTGAGTGGAAAATGCACTATTAATAATGAATATTTATTGTACTTATCTTCAGGATTAGAAATATAACTATAGATTTTAATGAGGTGGTATAAGTTATTAACATGTTTTTAGTGCTTTAAATTTTCACAATCTTATTTACAATGCACAATTTACAACATCAGTTCCATTTCTTTTGCAAAAACAGAGTAACAATTTGCAAAGTGACTTGCTTAAAGTTATGCAGCATACTGATGGTGAATATTCCTAGCCTGGATAACTCTTTAACCACAAGTTCTTATTGGCACTGATGATCTAACAGTAGCAAAAATATAACTTGCATGCACTTAACTTGCAGTGCTAAGCACTCTAAGTATATAATCCAGTTCTCATAACAACCCGAAGAGGAGGTTATTTTTACTCCCCTTTTACAGATGAGAAATCAGAGTCTCAGAGAAGCCAAATCATTTACCTAAGATTGCACATTCATTGAGTGGCAGAGAATCAGGATCCAAACTCTGGTCTCTCTGACTCCTGGGACTTCCCTCTAAGCCCTGGGAAATAAGAATACATGTGTAAAACAGTGGCTCCAGCTGGGAAAGAATCCACCTGCAATGCAGGAGACCTGGCTTCAATCCCTGGATTGGGAAGATCTCCTGGAGAAGGGAAAAGCTACCCACTCCAGTATTCTGGCCTGGAGAATTCCATGGGCTTCCCTGATAGCTCAGTTGGTAAAGAATCCACCTGCCAGTGCAGGAGACCCCAGTTCGATTCCTGAGTTGGGAAGATCTGCTGGAGAAGGGATAGGCTACTGACTCCAGTATTCTTGGGCTTCCCTGGTGGCCCAGCAGGTAAAGAATCCACCTGCAATGCCAGTAGACCTGGCTTCAATCCCTGGGTTGGGGAGATACCCTGGAGAAGGGAAAAGCTAACCACTCCAGTATTTTGGCCTGGAGAATTCCATGGACAGTCCATGGGGTCACAAAGAGTTGGACATGACTGAGTGACTTTCAATTCAATCAGTTCAATGTGTCAAATGTTCTCCTTACCTAAAAATTTTTAAGTGAGAAGACAGGAGCAGGGATTGCACATCTGTGCCAGAACAAGGAAGTATGGTTATTAGCTTAACCCTCTAAACTTAGGGTTCAAAATAAAACAAAACAAAGCATGACATGTTCCTGTTTCTATCATTAGGCTCTACGTTGCTTATGTTTTAAATGAAAACGTACTGGGTTAAGGACATTGAATCGTGGCTCAGCTGGTTTACCATAATACTGCTCTCCACCTACACTATTTACTAACAACAATGCTGCTGCTGCTGCTGCTGCTGCCAAGTCGCTTCAGTTGTGTCTGACTCTGTGCAACCCCAGAGACGGCAGCCCACCAGGCTCCCCCAGCCTTGGGATTCTCCAGGCAAGAACACTGGAGGGTTGCCATTTCCTTCTCCTAGAAATAATAAAATAATTAATAATTCTATTAATTATATAATATATTAATAAATATAAAATTTATTCTAGAACAATACAATGTAATACTTAATAATATAATAATATGAAATAATAATTAGGAAATCATTAGTTGACAGCAGGAAACATTGGTTATAGGTTGTAAAAAGATACTGCAAAAATAGGAAATGATATTAACACTGTGGGTACACATATATAGACATATGCATACACACAGACACACAGATGTGTATTTGTTATTCAGGTATAAAAATATTGACCATGTCTAAAAATGGCTTTGTGCACTCTGTCAGAATATGACTGCTTTTCAAATTGAATAACATCCAGTTAAAAGTAGGTTCATTTGCATAAATTGGACTTCCCTGGTGGCTCAGACAGTAAAGGGTCTGTCTACAATGCAGAAGACCTGAGTTCGATCCCTGGGTTGGGGAGATCCCCTGGAGAAGGAAGCGGCAATCCACTCCAGTACTATTGCCTGGAAAATCCCATGGACAGAGGAGCCTGGTAGTCTACAGTCCATGGGATCGCAAAGAGTCGGACACGACTGAGCGACTTCACTTTCACTTTTTTTTTCTTGCTTATCCAAAACAACATTTCAAAAATCTGCAGCTATTGATAATCCCAGGGACGGGGGAGCCTAGTGGGCTGCCGTCTACGGGGTCACACAGAGTAGCACACGGCTGAAGCGACTTAGCAGATTGCGGTAGGAGAACTTATATCAATAGGGCTGAACATGTTGCATAATTCTTTTTTTAATGCTAAGTCTCAGGGCAGTTAAAAAATGATTATTTATCAGGATCAAGATATATTTATTGGATTGGCCAAAAAGTTTGTTTGCGTTTTTCTGTAAGATGTAACAGAAAACCCCTAAGTGAAATTTTTGGCCCATCCAATATAATAGTAAAAACATAAACTTTTCAGCCAATTTATTAATCAAGAATTATGCTTTTTTAAATGAAATTAAGAGATTCTTGCTCCTTGGAAGAAAAGTTATGATCAACCTAGACAGCATATTAAAAAGCAGAGACATTATTTTGCTGACAAAGGTCCATCTAGTCAAAGCTTTCATTTTTCCAGTTGTCATGTATGGATGTGAGAGTTGGACTATAAAGAAAGCTGAGCGTCAAAGAATTGATGCTTTTGAACTGTACTTTTGGAGAAGACTCTTGAGAGTCCCCCAGACTGCAAGGAGATCTAACCAGTCCATCCTAAAGGAAATCAGTCCTGAATATTCATTGGAAGGACTGATGCTGAAGCTGAAACCAATACTTTGGCCACCTGATGCAAAGAACTGACTCACTGGGAAAGACCCTGAGGCTGGAAATTACTGAAGGCAGGAGGAGAAGGGGAAGACAGAGGATGAGATGGTTGGATGGCATCACCGACTCAATGGACATGAGTTTGAGTAAGCTCCAGGAATTGGTGATGGACAGGGAAGCCTGGCGTACTGCAGCCCATGGGGTCACAAAGAGTAAGACATGACTGAGTGACTGAACTGAACTCACTGATGCTTTTTCTGGCATAAGCTGAAATAAAGATTGCTGGGAGAAATATCAATAACCTTAGATAAGCAGGTGACACCACCCTCATGGCAGAAAGCAAAGAGGAACTAAGGAACCTCTTGATGAAAATGAAAGAAGAGAGTGAAAAACCTGGCTTAAAACTCAACATTCAAAAAACTAAGACTATGGCATCTGGTCTCATCACTTCATGGCAAAATAGATGGGTAAACAATGGAAGTAGTGAAAGACTTTATTTTCTTGGGCTCCAAAATCATTGTGGATGGTAACTACAGCCAGGAAATTAAAAGATGCTTGCTCTTTGGAAGAAAAGCTATGACAAACCTTGACAGCATATTAAAAAACTAGAGACATCATTTTGCTGACAAAGGTCCATTTAGTCAAAACTATGGTTTTTTCCAGTAGTCATGTATGGATGTGAGAGTTGAACCATAAAGAAGGCTGAGCGCTGAAGAATTGATGCTTTCGAACTGCGGTGTTGGAGAAGACTCCTTAAGAGTCCCTTGGACCGCAAGGATATCAAACCAGTCAATTCTAAAGAAATCAGTCCTGAATTTTCATTGGACGGACTGATGCTGAAGCTGAAACCTCAATACTTTGGCCACCTGATACAAAGAGCCAACTCACTGGAAAAGACTCTGATGCTGGGAAAGATTGAAGGCTGGAGGAGAAGGGTAACAGATGATGAGATGGTTGGATGGCATCACTGACTCAATGGACATGAATTTACCAAGTTCTGGGAGATGGTGAAGGACAGGGAAGCCTGGCATGCTGCACTCTATGGGGTTGCAAAGAGTTGGACACAACTAAGAGACTGAATAACAACAACCTTTAAATTGCTTTTATTTGAGGCAGAGATCAAGGTGACCACATTTCCCATGGTAAACTCCTCATCTCTTTTTTTTGTTGCCCAGTTGCTCTAGCCAACCAAAACGCAAGTCCCTGAACTGGCCAAGCTGTTTCATAGCCTTTGCTTTAGCTGTTTACATTGCCTGGAAAGCACTCTCTTTTCCCTGCCCATCCTCACCTGCCAAAGACTTATCTCCAAGATACTTTCCCCTAAGAAACTGCTCTAGATTCATTACTATTCTCCTTCCTTGTTTAAGAAGTGACCATTTCCTCCACGGGCACTTCCCTGCACATCCTCTTCTATTACAGTAGTCATCTCCTTATCGCATTTACTACCTTACATGCTTCTCTACCAACTAGATTATAAACTGTGTGGAAACCTGTCATTCTATAATATCTGTGAACCCCTCCAAAGACATTTTTTTTGATGTATTATGAAGTCTAGGATTTATGTGAGTGCCAGAGCATTTCCTTCAGTCTTTTATATGAGTTCTTACTTTTACAATAGCTAGTGGCGCAGTTGGTAAAGAACCTGCTTACCTATGTAGGACACACAAGAGATGTGGGTTTGATCCTTGGGTCAGGAAGATCCCCTGGCAAAGGAAATGACAATCCACTCCAGTATTCTTAAGCAGGAAATCCCATAGACAGAAGAGCCTGACAGGCTATGGTCCATGGGGTCACATAGAGTTGGACATGACTGAGCACGCACACATGCAACAGGGAAAAGAACATTAAAAATTCTTTAATTTGTTGGCCATGTTTCCTTCTGAGGTCAAGAACCCTATTTGTCCCCAGAGCACTTCAACTTCACAGAACACCCCCCAAAGCTTATCCATTATCCCTGTAAATGTTAATGCTCTTATTTAGCTGGCAAGCTCTAGCGAGCACAGTGAGTTCGGCAACCTGAGCAGATTTTCCTCTCTGTAAAGGGTTATATTCTAGGGGTGAAGTGAATTTTTTTTAACCTATTTAAAAATTTTTACCTAATAATCTTCTATTTTTGTTTTAAAATATGACCCATCAAGAAGAAAATTTCAGTCTTCATTTTCTAATGAAATTTCTAATAAATCTCTTTCAGGCCTGTATTTTACAAACAGAGGTTAGAGTGAATTTTCCTCTTCTTCAGGCAGTGGAAGAAAAGTTTCAGGACTTAAGTAGTATAACAATGATCACAAGTAAGTAATAGAAAAGGTGATAGAATTTCATAGGAGGTAAGTGTATTTATGAAGATCTGTGGTGTATTTTCAGCGAGAATCAAAGATTTTACAATATGAATGAACATCAGATTTAAAGGTGGCTCCCCAAACAAGTTGCCAATGTGTCTACTAGTTTAGTTGCTGTGACTATTGTTAGACAAATCACAGTGGGAAGCTGATTATAACTCACAAAAGGCCTGTTCATGTTTAAGATTCAAAGAGGTTTCCTTACCAAGGACTTAATTCATAAAGTCTTTGGTAAGGAAGACGCTATACAAAGACATTATTATTTCAGAAGAATTGGTAATCCACTTCTTGAAAAAGCCAGTACCATCTAGGATTCTACTTAATTGTGTCTTAGTTACTGGCCTGGCAAAGTTTTGAACAGCCTATAGTCTGTCAGAAGTAAAGAGTTCATCTTCTGGGGATATATCATGTCCTAGCTAATGAACTGAACTTTGATAAAATCATAAATTCTCTTTTGGGAAACTTATATCCTTTCTGAACTGAAACAGCAAGTAGAGAGAATCAGTCTAAGGGTTTAGGTCATTTTCAGAACACAACAAAAGGTCATCCACATTTTGGTTACAGGCAGAATCACAGAGAAATGTACAGTCTTTGAGGTTGGGGTTGTTGAATAGTGAGGAGCAAGAATACTCCTCCTGAGATACTTCCCTGGTGGTCTAGTGGTTTAGACTTCACCTTCCAAGGCAGGGGGTACCAGTTCAATCCCTGATTGGGGAGCTAAGATTCCACATGCTTCATGGCCAAATAACCAAAACATAAAACAGAAGCAGTATTGTAACAAATTCAATAAAGACTTTTAAAAAATGATCCACATTAAAAAAATCTTAAAAAAAATGGTGTACCTCTGAAATTCTAAACATAACTGTCCAAGACCTTGATTTCCCCAGGAAAAGGCAAACAAGCATTAACTATTTGATCTAGAGGAAAACATCAAGCGACGGAATTTCATGGGAGAACCATCAACTCCTCAATAAACAATATCAACAACAGTTTACATCCTGAGACTTGTCCTCACAACCTCACCTTACTGGGCCCATTAATTCTAAACTATAACATCCATGTAATTCATGTTCTGATTCATATGTAATCCTAATCAACACAATCCTCCCCGCCTAGAGTTAAAAGACCTGGCTTGAACCAAAGTTCAAAATCTCAGTAAATACCCCAACTTTGCCCTTCTTTCACAGAGACACCATTTAAACATTTTTGTGGCATCGTTCTTTCTTGCTGCAGTAAACAATAAATTCAGCTTTGTGGTATCCACAGGTTGTTTAGGTAATGTGAGGGAGCCATTATTTGACAGTCCTTGGATATTAGGGATTTTGTCTCATTTATTTTTGTTTTTTTACGGTATCTGATGAAGCTTAAGAAACCTAGGAAACAAACACTTCAAAATGTTACAAATCAATATTTGTTGAATGAATGAATGATTGCAATATTTTGAACTCTTGAATGTTAGGCAAGGTGGCAAGGGTCTTTCTGAAAAGAAAGAGTCATGGTACCTTCTCTTTAGGGATCATTTGGATTAGGATCATCAGATCTAGAGTTTAAAAATACAGGGAGCTGGAGAACAGAGGAGTTTTATGGCAATGAAACTACTCTGTAAGATATTGAACTAGTCAACCCATGGAATTATACATTTGCCCAAGCCCATTAAATGTACAACACCAAGAGTGAATGGTAATGTAAGCTATGCTCTTGAGGTAATAATCATGTATCAATGGAGGTACATTAGTTGTAAGAAATGTAACTTTCTAGTTGGAGACAATGGTAATGGGAGAGGCTTTGTATGTGTAGTGTATGAGTGAATATGGGAAATCTGTACTATTTTCCCTAATTTTACTGTGTACCTAAAATTACTCTAGAAGAAGAAAGTCTATTAAACAGTAGAGGAAGCCCAGTTAAATTTGAATTTCAGACAAAGAATAAGTTACTTTTAGTATGTGTGAAGGTGAAATCACTCAGTCGTGTCCGACTCTTTGCGACACCATGGAGTATAGCCCACCAGGCTCCTCAGTCCATGGAATTTTCCAGGCAAGAGTACTGGAGTGGGTTGCCATTTCCTTCTCCAGAGGATCTTCCCAACCCAGAGATCGAACCCGGGTCTCCCACACAGCAGGCAGATGCTTTACCATCTGAGCCACCAGGGAAGCTTATATCCCATATAATATTTGGAACATATCTATATAAAAAGTATTCTGAAAAGATATGATATCTGACAATCCTTTTCAGGATATGTTTGGTTGACATGTCATGAGATGGGAGGGAGTGGTGTGTGTGAATACTGTTAGCAGGGGCCAAGAACACTTAATGTCCTGAAATTATGGGACAGTTCCATGCAACAAAACACTGTCCCATCAAAAATGCCAATAGCATTATTTGTGAAAACTGGAAGATTTGTTGGGTAGGGAATAAACTTTTCCTCTACCCTCTTCTGTGTACTAATTGGGGGCCTACAGATTAAAGTGACAAAAAGCAGATTTATTTGCATGCAGTTTTATGCATACAGTTTATTTGTATGCATAAAAGAAGCTACTAACAGAAAAAATAGCCAGCTTATTAAATGGTTAAAGTTAGAGGTTTATATATCTGACTCAGTAAGAGAAAAGAAGAGAGGAGAAAAGACTTCCATAGGAAGAATTTTAAGTTTATTTAAGAGAGGCAAATGGGTTTTAGGAGAACAAAGGAGAGATAAGCAATAAAAAGTTTGTGATAGTGTTTGTCTAAGAAGGTTCAGTTCAGTTCAGTTCAGTTCAATCGCTCAGTCGAGTCCGACTCTTTGCGACCCCATGAATCACAGCACGCCAGGCCTCCCTGTCCATCACCAGCTCCGGGAATTCACTCAGACTCACGTCCATCGAGTCACTGATGTCATCCAGCCATCTCATCCTCTGTCATCCCCTTCTCCTCCTGCCCCCAATCCCTCCCAGCATCAGGGTCTTTTCCAATGAGTCAATTCTTCGCATGAGGTGGCCAAAGTACTGGAGTTTCAGCTTTAGCATCATTCCTTCCAAAGAAATTCCAGGGCTGATCTCCTTCAGAATGGACTGGTTGGATCTCCTTGCAGTCCAAGGGACTCTCAAAAGTCTTCTCCAACACCACAGTTCAAACGCATCAATTCTTTTGTGCTCAGCCTTCTTCACAGTCCGACTCTCACATCCATACATGACTGGAAAAACCACAGCCTTGACTAGATGGACCTTAGTCAGCAAAGTAATATCTCTGCTTTTGAATATGCTATCTAGGTTGGTCATAACTTTCTTCCAAAGAGTAAGTGTCTTTTAATTTCATGGCTGCAATCACCATCTGCAGTGATTTTGGAGCCCCCCAAAATAAAGTCTGACACTGTTTCCCCATCTATTTCCCATGAAGTGATGGGACCAGATGCCATGATCTTCATTTTCTGAATGTTGAGCTTTAGGCCAACTTTTTTACTCTCCTCTTTCACTTTCATCAAGAGGCTTTTTAGCTCCTCTTCACTTTCTGCCATAAGGGTGGTGTCATCTGCATATCTGAGGTTATTGAGATTTCTCCCGGCAATCTTGATTCCAGCTTGTGTTTCTTCCAGTCCAGCGTTTCTCATGATGTACTCTGCATATAAGTTAAATAAGCAGGGTGACAATATATAGCCTTGACGTACTTCTTTTCCCACTTGGAACCAGTCTGTTGTTCCATGTTCAGTTCTAACTGTTGCTTCCTAACCTGCATACAGATTTCTCAAGAGGCAGGTTAGGTGGTCTGGTATTCCCATCTCTTTCAGAATTTTCCACAGTTTATTGTGATCCACACAGTCAAAGGCTTTGGCATAGTCAATAAAGCAGAAATGGATGTTTTCCTGGAAGTCTCTTGCTTTTTTCCACGATCCAGCAGATGTTGGCAATTTGATCTCTGGTTCCTCTGCCTTTTCTAAAACCAGCTTGAACATCTGGAAGTTCACGGTTCACGTATTGCTGAAGCCTGGCTTGGAGAATTTTGACCATTACTTCACTAACATGTGAGATGAGTGCAATTGTGCGGTAGTTTGAGCATTCTTTGGCATTGCCTTTCTTTGGGATTGGAATGAAAACTGACCTTTTCCAGTCATGTGGCCACTGCTGACTTTTCCAAATTTCCTGGCATATTGAGTGCAGCACTTTCACAGCATCATCTTTCAGGATTTGAAACAGCTCAACTGGAATTCCATCACCTCCACTAGCTTTGTTCATAGTGATGCTTTCTAAGGCCCACTTGACTTCACATTCCAGGATGTCTGGCTCTAGATGAGTGATCACACCATCGTGATTATCTGAGTCATGAAGATCTTTTTTGTATAGTTCTTCTGTGTATTTTTGCCACCTCTTCTTGCTTTTCCTCTTCAAGGTTATAAATTTCTCCAGAGAGGGGATTTATGATAGAATCACTCCTGGCTTCCTTCCTGGGAGTAAAAACTGCCAGAGGAGGGAATTTATGGCAACCTCATTTCCCCCAAATTTCTGCTTTTAATAAAGGAAGATCCAAAGCAGGTTCTTTCTATATCTGTTGAATCTCCAACGTCTTTAGCTTAAAATAATCTTTAATACCAACTCTAGGGTTCTGAGTAGACCCCCATAGACTCTTATTTGTGAATTTTTTTCTCTTTAAATGTGTTTTGTGTACAATCTTTGGAAAGAATAGTATTAATTATAAGCAGAATTTGGTAATAATTTTTCCTATTTATCCTTAGAAGGAGTTAGCTGTGATACACTGTAAAAGACAGAAATTGAAGCCTGAGTTTTGAATGTCTAAATAATTTCATTTTTTGTATACTATAGACTCCCATAATAGTGAATAGGACACTCTTTTTAATCAGCTCTGTATTTCCTTCTTCAAAAATAAAAATCTAAGGATCAATGTAGTCAAATTTGTTAAAGCTAAAATGTATCAGCAATTTCTTCATTTAATAATAACACTGAGAAGCCAGTGTGGTTCCTTGTCTCAGTTTGTATAATAAAAAGTTACTGTCACCTGAAAAATATTGAACAATCTAAAAGTCTAAAATTATGTTTATTTGGCTGACATACTGAGGACTTAAGCCTGGAAGTCAAGATCTCAGATAGATTTGAAGAATGGTTACAAAGAAGCAAGGATGGAGTCAGGTACATAGGAAGTTTTGAAAGCAAAGCAAAACTGGTAGTTGGAACATGAAAAGTGTACTGCTAATTAAAGAAAACCAGACATCTCAAGTTAATGAATTTCATACTTTTCTATAAATGGGAAGATAAAAGAGTCTGGGCTTACTGAAATTGTTCCCTCCATATGCATCTTGATTAGGGCCAGTATTCTGTTTTTCTCTATCCTGAATCCCCTCACGGTGCACAGTCAGGGCAGCTGCACTGGCTGATGGCTCTGTGGTCATAATATCCTTTGTTTACTGATACGGCAGGCCCTTATCCACAGTACAATGAATATTCTTCTGAGTTGAGAAGTTGCTAGTTAGTACTACTCTTTCACAACATATGACATGGTCAGTCTGAACAAAAAATAGTTGTTTTGTCTTTTCTAAGCGTTTTACTTTTGTAAGGGTCCCAGATCTTAAAAATAGGTTACATTTTTCCAAATATCAGCACTTTTGTTCATCTTCTAGTACCATACTTAGGATCTGCCATGTTTTACTTAAAACTCATTGAGAAGTATAGAGATGCCAAATGTGACCAATGCAAAACTGAATGAAAAGAAAAATAATTATCATAATTAGGAGCAGTTATTAGAAACACTCTTGGCTCACTTATCTGGGATAGAAGCATCCAGGCTTTTGTTCCCTAGGTAAATATCCATTCCAGGAAAAGTTAGCTGTTCTACAAGAAACCTGTAGTCCTCCCAAACTGACTGGAATCCTAAACACAAAGCTATCTTAATCAGTTTTATTTTCATAGCGTATTTTCATATGCTCATGTTTTGGTTACTGAAGTTTTGTTCACTTTTCAAGCATGCAAATTTCCTCCAGTTTTCATCCTCAGCTTTTGAGTTTTATCAGTTTAAATGAAATCTCCTCATACTGGAAGTTGCTCAAGCAGATATTGTTTGGTTGTATTATACTTTTCCCCCAGTGAATAATGTAGCAGAGCATTTGGTAGCCTACATAAAAGCCATTTCCACTCCCCTCCTTTGTTGTCTTTCTCTCTCCGAGGCTAGAAAGCCAGTTATTCACTCACTTCTCCAGCCTCCCTTGAAGCTAGATGTTTGCAATGTGACCCAGTTTGGGTCATGGAGATACAATAGGAAATTTGCTTGTTAACTTCCCAGGAAGATAGTCCTCCCTGGTAAAAGGAAAGTTGAACGTGACAAGAAAGTCTCTTTCCTTCCCCATCCTTCCTGCTTTCCGGTATGTTTTCTGGTAAGGAAAAATCTGAAACTGTTATAGTTAATGTGTGTCAATCAGGAGAAATCCCCCATTTGTCTGCCCTACCATCCTGGAACCATTTTTTATTGTATGACACACTTAAGTGTCTTCATTATGTAAGCCACCACTGGCTGAATAGTCTGTTGTGTATAGCCTAAAACAGACTGTACAAATATTATTTATGTATTAAAATATTTAATATATCTGTCACATTTACATTTGTGGATTAGGAAACATATGATTATGTCCCATTTGTTCCTCCCCTGGAATGACTGCCAGAAAGTTAAAAAGATTCTGTGGAAATCTTTGGCACAGTTCAGTATTTTAATGAGAAAGGAAGAGAGGAACATAGAGACAATTGCAACTGTTCTGTGTATTAAAGAAACATCATTAAAGGGATCCATAACCAGGAATTGCCACCTTAATATGAACTGTTAAAACTCAATAGTTTTCTAATCCTACCCCATCTCTTATGTGCACTTCCTTTTTAAATAACTTTATTGAGATACAACTCTCATACAACAAAATTCACACTTCCTCTTTGAAAAGGATTTGCATCCTATTTTTCAGAAAAGATGAAGACACTGAAGTTGAACCTTTCTTGCCCCATCTGTATCTTTTCTAACTAAAGGTCTCTACACTCACCATTGACAAGTCCAACACCTCCTCCCTGGATTCCCTATATCCTTGGTTTTTTATTCCATCAAGAACCTTTACAGTCTTTCATTCCATTTACAGTCTTTCTTTCCATTTTGTAAGAAGCTAGTTCTTAGATGCTAGTTTCCAAAGGAGGCATAGGCTATTGGGTGTGATCCAAAAGGGGTTAGCTAAGCAGTGTGGTCAGAGAGCAAGAGGACTGGGCAGGGTAAGACTGCTGATTAGACTGAGGCAGCTGGGCTTGGCAAGTTTAGGAGACTCATCAGGCTTTAAGGTCTCTTATAAAGGTAGCAATCAAGGTCAGAAAAGCAAACTAATTAGACTCTTCAGGACAGTGGACCAGAGCCAGTGCTAGAAAGAACTTGTTCTCTGATTGATGCCTAGGAAACCATTGCCCTCTTAGCTACTGTAGTCTAAGAATTCTCCAGCCAGCACCTTTCCCTATCAGAGCCTTCTAGATACTGGGGAAATTTAAAAAGATTTTAAAAAGAGGTAGGTGAGGAAGGAAAGACAAAAGAAAAAGGAATAAAGGCAAGAAAAAAAAAGATACTGTCTTCATCTATTCAAGAGCTCTCAGTGTTCAAGTCAAATTCAAGGCTTAGCTGGAGGACTGGAGTCCCTTGTGCGTGCTAAGTTGCTTCAGTGGTGTCCAGCTCTGCACGATGCTATAGACTGTAGCCCACCAGGGTCCTCTGTCCATGGGATTCTCCAGGCAAAAATACTGGAGTGGGTCACCATGCCCTCCTCCAGAGGATCTTCCCGACCCGGGGATCAAAACTGAATCTCATGTCTCCTGCATTTTCTTCACCACTAGCACCACCTGGGAAGCCCATTTGAGTCTCTCATGGTGGACTAATTCTTTAGAACCTTGTAATTTTCTTAACAGCTTTCCTTTCAGTATCCACCTTGAGAAAAGGACACTGAATAAGTACAAAAGCAAAGACAACTTATGGATATGGCTGTCAGTTGATTCCTCTTTATCTCCTTTTTGTGCATTTAGAAGGATCTCCTAAAATCCTTGGCTTCCCTGGTGACTCTGCAGTAAAGAATCTACCTGCCAATGCAGGAGACTCGGGAGACTCAGGTTTGATCCCTGGGTTGGGAAGAATCTTTGGAGAAGGAAATGGCAACCCACTCCAGTATTTTTGTCCATGGAAACCCATGGACAGAGGAGCCTGGCAGGCACAGTCCACAGGGTGACCAGAGTCGCATACAACTTAGCAACTAAAGCACTACCACCACCACCTAAAATATTAAATTCAACGCTCTCTTATTGGACTTTAATTATTTTTACACTCTGAGAAGCATACTTTTTTTTTTTTTTAAGTAACATGCTTTTCAAAGACCCTGCTGTGTTTCCTTGGTGCCTCTCCCATTCGCATGACTACATTAGAGGAATTGACTCTTATTACTACTATGGGGTAGGCACTAATTTTTAGTTATTGGTTCTTTAGTGCTTGGTTTCTTCACCTTCTTGCCTTAGAAACCACCTTTCTTCCTGAGGGTCAACTCTGGATACTTTAAATGACTGTTTCTTGGTTTTGTATTACTATGTAATAATTCCTGAGCTCCAGCCCCATTTCTCTAAGTATCTTCTACTATGGATGTCCTATGATTACTTCAAATTTAAACACTGAGTCAGTCTTAGCCTTACCTACCCAAAATGGCCTGTCCTACCATATTCTCCTTATTTTTCACTACATTAGTAAAATGCCAGTTAACTAATACTGTTAATGAGCAGCCTGTCTCCATTCCTAACCTTTTATGAAAAACTTTCAAAATTGTATCCCCTTCTTTTCCAGGATAAAAACTTTCTAGGAAGAACATTAAGCAAACAAATGTACCAGGTTAGACACCATACAACATTATCAACAAGAGAAAGTTAGAAACAGGTAAAAATATCATCCTATAATTTTTTTAATTTCATTTTTGAAAAACACAAACTTGAGGATGAGATTATTTTTTCAGAAATAAATACAGTTAAAGTGACTTTTCCATGTATAACAAAAAGGTATTTCTTTACCTACCTCTACCTCTTAAGGTTTAGAAAGCAAAAAGTCCTGTTTACTAAAAATCCATCATTGGTTCAGACAGATGTGCTTTAATTGAAGCACTGTTTACAACCTGGAGCCCTCTCTCTATGGATGCTTTTGATCCAGGAACTATAATTAAAAGCCTCTGAGTAAATGGCAATGTTCCTATAGAACACAGGGAAACTGTGACCATTTGAATTTCTAGCAATTTCAGCAGAGAAAAGGACTTTCAAAGAAAGCTGCTTACTGAATTTCCCTCTTAACAGGGTTCTCTTTTTCTTTCTGCTGCTATATGGAAAGGAAAAATCAGCAAGTAAAATCAGAATAACATTTATCCACTCCTCAACTCTAGTTTTTACTTTCTCAGAGCTCTAGTATATGTTTTTCTGTAAACTAGTTTTCTACACGGTGTCCATATTTTCATTTTTAAAAATCTTACCAATAGCAATTGAACCAGTTATGTGAAGTTCTGTACAAAACACACTTTAGGAACGGTATTATTGCCTTTCTCCTATATCTATTGCTCTTCCCTCTGTTACTTGACATGCTAATATTTCACAATGATTCAAGAAAAGTGAAATTCTCATGCTGTACAGAATATAAACCACCATGTTCTTGGGCTCCAAAATCACTGTGGACAGTGACTGTAACCATTAAATTAAAAGATGCTTGCTCCTTGGAAGAAAAGCTATGACAAACCTAGACAGCATGTTAAAAAGCAGAGACATTACTTTGCCTACAAAGGTCTGTATAGTCAAAGCTATGGTTTTTCCAGTAGTCATATATGGATGCAAGAACTGGACAATACAAATGGCTGAGCGCTGAAGAATTGATACTTTTGAACTGTGGTCCTGGAGGAGACTCTTGAGAGTCCCCTGGACTGAAAGGAGATCAAACCAGTCAATACTAAAGGAAATCAACCCTGAATATACATTGGAAGGACTGATGCTGAAGCTGAAGCTCCAATACCTTTGCCTCCTGATGCAAAGAGCCAATTCATTAGAAAAGAACCTGATGCTGGGAAAGATTGAAGTCAAGAGGAGAAGGGGATCACAGAGGGTGAGATGGCTGGATGGCATCACTGGCTCAATGGACACGAGTTTGAGCAAACTCTGGGAGATGGTGAAGGACCAGAAAGCCTGGCGTGCTGCAGTCCATGGGGTTGCAAAGATTTGGACAAGACTGAGTGACTAAACAATTAGTTATTGTGGCTTTACATAATTGGGTAGGAAAGGCATCACACAGGACTGGACCAAGGGTTCAAGAAACGTTGTGATATCCTCTTACTCGTACTCAAAATTGAAATTCACTTTTCTTTCTTCATTCTCTTCTAAAACACTGAGACATCATCTATGTTCAGGGATGATGGTCCTTTCTTTCAAAAATGTAAGCATTTCCTGCTAGTTGCAGAGAAGGATTCTGATTGACCCAGGGTCCATCCCTGAGTCAATTACCATGGCCAGAAAACCTAAAATGAGGCAGTAGAGTTTAGTGGTTAAGAACAAGTACTCTGATGAAATTTTGCAGATTTACTTACTCTCCTTTTAATATACTCTCTGATACTTGCCAGGTTCATAATCGAATTTTCATGGGAACTACCACTGCCTTTTCCTCAACTCAGTGTAGGGGCCTGAAGCCTAAGCATTGACCAGTGAGAGACAGTCCAGGTTGTGGTTGTTTATTTCTCTTCTCATCCCTCCCTATACAGCAGCTATTTCTACTTCCCTAGGTAGAAGAGTAGAAAAATAAGGATATACTCAGTTCACTTCTCCCTACATTTGGGATTATCTATGTGGAAAATCCTGAAAGAGATGGGAATACCAGACCACCTGACTTGCCTCTTGAGAAACCTATATGCAGGTCAGAAAGCAACAGTTAGAACTGGACATGGAACAACAGACTGGTTCCAAATAGGAAAAGGAGTACGTCAAGGCTGTATATTGTCACCCTGCTTATTTAACTTCTATGCAGAGTACATCATGAGAAACCCTGGACTGGAAGAAGCACAAGCTGGAATCAAGATTGCTGGGAGAAATATCAATAACCTCAGATATGCAAAAGACACCACCCTTCTGGCAGAAAGTGAAGAGGAACTAAAAAGCCTCTTGATGAAAGTGAAAGAGGAGAGTGAAAAAGTTGGCTTAAAGCTCAACATTCAGAAAACAAAGATCATGGCATCTGGTCCCCTCACTTAATGGCAAATAGATGGGCAAACAGTGGAAACAGTGTCAGACTTTATTTTGGGGGGCTCCAAAATCACTGCAGATGGTGATTGCAAGTTATGACCAACCTAGATAGCATATTCAAAAGCAGAGATATTACTTTGCCAACAAAGGTCCATCTAGTCAAGGCTGTGGTTTTTCCAGTGGTCATGTATGGATGTGAGAGTTGGACTGTGAAGAAGGCTGAGCGCTGAAGAATTGCTGCTTTTGAACTGTGGTGTTGGAGAAGACTCTTGAGAGTCCCTTGGACTGCAAGGAGATCCAACCAGTCCATTCTAGAGGAGATCAGTCCTGGGTGTTCTTTGGAAGGAATGATGCTGAAGCTGAAACTCCAATACTTTGGCCACCTCAGGCGAAGAGTTGACTCATTGGAAAAGACCCTAATGCTGGGAGGGATTGTGGGCAGGAGGAGAAGGGGCCTACAGAGGATGAGATGGTTGGATGGCATCACCAACTCAATGGACATGAGTTTGGGAACTCGGGGAGTTGGTGATGGACAGGGAGGCTTGGCGTGCTGCGATTCATGGGGTCGCAAAGAGTTGGACATGACTGAGCGACTGAACTGAACTGACTGAACTGATGGGAATTCTAATGATTTGTCCTTGGCTTTCAAGCATTGCTTCTGGGAAATACAAGTAGAGCAATACTAAGTTTCAGCAGAACCTTCTACTTGTGAATTGGCTCTAACTGTTTCTGCTTTATCTGTTTCTTTCCTAGTGTGGTTGTTACTGACAAAATTCTGCTGGTAAAATACATATATTTTTAAATATACCATAAATATACAAATGTGTATATTATTTATAGAGTGTTACTTAGTTAGATATTGGTAGACTGTGTGTGATTCAGCTGCACTTGTCCATCTTTACGCAGAAGTAACCTCAGTTTATGGAGAAAGAAATGGCAACCCACTCCAGTGTTCTTGCCTGGAGAATCCCAGGGATGGCAGAGCCTGGTGGGCTGCCGCCTATGGGGTCGCACAGAGTCGGACACGACTGAAGCGACTTAGCAGCAACCCCAGTTTATGTGGCATAATTAAAGGAGCCACTCAAGTGACTCTCACCTATGTTGCTTCAAGGGCATTTGTTATGTTATGTTGTCCTAGGCAGAAGAGAGGCTGGCAGTTTCTGTTGTTGGAAAATTTTGTGTTCTCTCTTACCAGTTATTCCATTAAACATATATGAAAGGAAGCAAGCACAGTCCCTGATAAGCTTTGTTTATAATCTAATTGGGTAGCCCCTCCCCACTTTCTGCACACACCTTCTCTTTTCTTTGCTTTCTGAATATAAAAGTCTTTTGTAATTATCCCTTTCCATGGTTGAGAAACATTCCCAAATTTTCTGCTCATTAATCTAGCTCTCTATCTCGTCTTACCATTTTGGCTAGGGGCAAGTGGTAAGCTTTGATTTACCAAGTCATCATTCCTCTTTTTTTAAGACTTTTTTTCTTTTAGAGACATTTTAGGTTCACCACAAAATAAAGAGGAAGAAGCAGAGATTTCCCAGAAACTCCTGCCTTTACACGAGTAGACTCCTCATTATCAACGCTCCTAACTAGAGCAGTACATTTGTTACAACTGATGGACCTACACTGACATATCATAGTCACCAAGCTCATGGTTTGGACAGATGAATGACATGTATCCATTCTGATAGCATCATAGACAGTATTTTCAACACTATTTTACAAAGCCCTGCTGCTCCACCTAGTCATCCCCCACCACCACTCTCTGGCAATGACTCATCTCTTCAGTGTCTACATAATTTTGCTTCTTTGAGAATGTCACAAAGTTGGAATCCTTTGTGATTCCAAAGGTATGTATGTAGCCTCTTTAGGTTTACTTCTTTAACTTAATAATATGCATTTAAGGTTCCTCTGTGACTCATCACGGTTTAACAGCTCATCTCTTAGTAGTACTGAATGATATTCCATAGTCTTGATGTGAAGTGAAGTGAAGTGAAGTCGCTCAGTCATGTCCGACTCTTTGCGACCCCATGGACTATAGCCTACCAGGCTCTGAGGAGCCTCTCAGTCCATGGAATTTTCCAGGTTAGAGTACTGGAGTGGGTTGCCATTTCCTTCTCCAGGGGTTTTCCCAACCCAGGGATCGAACCCGGGTCTCCCATACTGCAGGCAGACGCTTTACCGTCTGACCCATTAACTTACTGACAGACATAGCGTTTACTTGTAATCTTGGAAAGTGTAAATAAAGCTGTTACAAACATTTGTGT
Organism: Capra hircus; assembly: GCF_001704415.2. Classification (NCBI taxonomy): domain Eukaryota; kingdom Metazoa; phylum Chordata; class Mammalia; order Artiodactyla; family Bovidae; genus Capra; species Capra hircus. The sequence goes on from NC_030814.1 coordinate 75,816,823, forward strand.
GCAAGTTTTTCTGAGGAGATAGTTTTCAGGTCCTTTTGATAAACTCTGAGGGGCATGACTGCTGGATCGTATGGTACGAGTATATTTAGTTTTGTAAGAAACTGCCAAAGTGTCTTCCAATGTGACTGTATCATTTTAACTCTCATGAGCAATGAATGAGTGTTCCTGTTGCTCTCCATCCTCTCTGGCATTTAGTGTCACCAATGTTTCAGATTTTGGCCATTCTAATAGATACATAGTAATATCTCATTATTGTTTTGCATTCTCTCATGACATATGATATGGAGCATCTTTTTATATGCTTATCTGACATCTGTATATCTGTATATCTTCTTTGGTGATGTGTCTGTTAAGATCTTTGGCCCATTTTCCAATCAGGCTGTTTGTTTTCCTATTGTTGAGTTTTAAGAGATCTTTGTGTTATTTTGGATAACAATCCTTTATCAAAAATATCTTTTGCAAATATTTTTTCCCAGTCTGTGATTTGTGGTCTTCTTATTCTCTTGGCAATGTCTCTCACAGACCAGAAGTTTTTTATTTTACTGAAATTCAGCTTATCCACTATTTCTTTCATGGATCATGCCTTTGGTATTATATCTTAGAAGTAGCCATCAAACCAAAGGTCAGGTTTCTCCTGTGCTATTTCCTAGGAGTTTTATAGTTTTGTGTTAGAAATTTTGGGTCTGGGATCCATTTTGAGTTAGACTTTGTTAAGGGTAGAAGGTCTGTGTCTACATCAAATTTTTTGCACATAGTTGTCCATTTTTTCCAGCACCATCTTTGCTCCATTATTGCCTCTGCTTCTTTGTCAAATATCAGTTGAATATAGATCAGAGCCTGTTTCTGCATTCTCTATTCTGTTCCACAGATCTATTTGTCTGTTCTTTTCCCAAAACCACACTGTCTTGTTTACTGCAGCTTTATAGTAAGTCTTGAAATCAGACAGCATTAGTCCTTCAACTTTGTTTTTCTCTTTCAGTTTTGTTCTGGCTATTCTGAGTATTTTGCCTCCCATAAAAATTTAGAGTCAACTTATCAATACTCATAGAATAACTTGCTGGGATTTTGAATAGAATAGTCCCTCTACTTCATTCTGTCCCAGCATCAAATGCTCTCAAGTTGCTCCTGGCTAAACAAAACTGTCTGCTGCTGTCTTCCTCATGCTTTCTTTCCCTTTCAAAATTACATCTCTTGACTTCTGCTTCCCTGCTAATGAAAACTCCAATAGGTGTTAGAAGAGCCATGACCTGGTGTACATGACTTACTGCTAGTTCCAAAACATTCCTAGAAGTATTTCCTTTTCACCGAGTGAATATCTGAAACTGGCTGTGTATCAAGGAGTTTTCTAGTTGGACCTGTATATTTTGCCTTTCAACAAAAGCTGGCCTTTATAGTCTGGGTGCTGGGTCAAGGTAGGGAGGTAAGCTTTCCTTCCATCTTGAAGAAGGGGAGGAGAAAATTATTCAGGGAAGATGGTTCTTTCTACCAAGGCTCACTGAAGACCCAAACTTTAAAAAGTCCTGTCTCTTCTCACCTTGTCAGCTAAGGAATAGCAGACCCTGACTGAATTCTCTCTGGGCTTCAGGGAGCTTTGGAGAACACTTAGAAGGCCTTTGTAGCCTAAGAGATCTGAGTTCAAATCTTTGGATGGCAATATGACCTAAATCTAATATGACCTTGGGCAAGTTATTTAATTTGAGTTCAGGATTCTTCATTTGTAAAACAGAGATATTAACCCTTACAGCATCCTTGAGATTGAAATGAGATAGAATGCCTGTTATAGAATTTTCTGTGCTGAGCTTAGTTGGTCAGCCATGTCTGACTCTTCATGACCCCATGGACTGTAGCTTGCGAGGCTCCTTAGTCCATGGGGATTCTCCAGGCAAGAATACTGGAGAGGGTTGCCAGGCCTTCCTCACTACAGTATGGAATGGGTATTTAATAAACAGTAGCTTTTATACATAATTGCCCTTTAATTATTTATAGGTAGAAAACCCTCCAGTTGAGTAAGTGAGGGTGAGCCAGTAGCCAGTAGTATTTAATGGCTTTCTTCAAATTTTAGAAGTATTGGAATTAATTTTTCTATAATAACAGTATTATAGATGATGGCTAGGGTCCTGTAGCATTGTTCAACTATCTATTTAACCTGTAATGTTCCTGATGGATTTTTTTATAGCAAGGTTGCTGCTGGCAGCACAGGCAGTTTTCTGGGACAGTCTATTATTTTTGAGAATTTTATGATGATATAAAAATGTTTATGTGCAATTCCAGCAACAAATTCCCCCTGATTCAGTCTTTCTTATAGAATTAGGGACTTTTTTCTCTGTTTAACCTCCTTTATCTACTGGGTGTCAACTATGGGATAGAAGCCCTTCTGTTGGCTCCCATGGCACAGGTCCTAGGAGAAAAAGGATTTATATCGATGAGTTTAGGATGCTGGGAAAGATTGAAGGCAGTAGGAGAAGGGGACGGCAGAGGATGAGATGGTTGGATGGCATCACTGACTTGATGGCCATGAGTTTGAGCAAGCTTTGGGAGTTGGTGATGGACGGAAAGCTGGTGTGCTGCAGTCCATAGGGTCGCAGAGAGTTGGACACCACTGAGTGACTGAACTGAACTGAGGATGAGGGTGGCAGAGAGGAGGGGAATGAAGGGAATTTCAGTAAATAAGCTGGTGAGAGAGAGGCATGATTACTTCTCCATCTGAGCTGACTTCCTATATGCTCCTTTCCTTCTCCCACAAGAATCTCAGAGTTTAGCCTGTTTGCTTTTCTTTACACTGTCACCACTCAAGTCTGATAGAAGTCCTCCTTTCCCTTTAAGACTAGAACTGAAGAGAGCATAGACTTCTCTTTGGCCTGCCAGTCCTCGAAACCACAGTACTTTGGTTTTCTAAGAGTTTCTGCTGCTAGCAATAAGGCAAAATATGCAGAATTTTATTTAAAGAAATACTTCCTTTTTCAGAGCCATCCTTCCTCTTTTGTTTCTTAGAAATAAAGCTGGAGAAAAAAAAAGCTAAAGAAATTACAGGGGGGAAAAGGGAGAAAGGAACTAAAGGGAAAAAATAAATAAATAAAGGTACACAGCCTTTGAGTATTCAAAGGACAGAATGAGAAAATTCAATTACAGTTCAGGAAATAATTGGATTCAAGAATTCACCTGGACTTCTTGTTAGGAGGTGGATTTGTGGCCTCTGGGCAGAAGGGGTAAGGGCTTCCCTGGTGGCAGAAGGGGTAAGAGAAGGGAGGATGAAAGGCAGGCATATATAATTTACCTTCATGTCTTCCATTCTTCCATTTCCATATCTAACTAATTTTGTCACAAGGTCAGAGTTACACTCAAGTTGCATAAGAAGTTAGGACTGGATTTTGGGTTGAATAGAGCTTTGTTAAGGGAGGTGAGTGACATTACTGGGTGATCTGTAAAGAGGAGCAGTTTGAAAGCAAAGAGCTTGCCTACGGACAATTTTCCAAGGTAGTTCTTTAGGGACTCTTTATACATGTATGTACGGAGAAGGCAATGGCATTCCGCTCCAGTACTGTTGCCTGGAAAATCCCATGGATGGAGGAGCCTGGTAGGCTGCAGTCCATGGGGTCGCTAAGAGTCGGACACGACAGAGCGACTTCCCTTTCACTTTTCACTTTCATGCATTGGAGAAGGAAATGGCAACCCACTCCAGTGTTCTTGCCTGGAGAATCCCAGGGACGAGGGAGCCTGCTGGGCTGCTGTCTCTGGGGTCGCACAGAGTCTGACACGACTGAAGCGACTTAGCAGTAGCAGCAGCATACATGTATGTAAGTCAGATTCTTCTATATTCATTCTTGCGTTCAACTATTAGTGGTATCTACTCTGTGCTATGATAAACACTGGCGACTCAGTGATACAATGTGTGTGCGTGCTGCTCCGTTGTATCCAACTCTTCTGTCACTCCATGGACTGTACCCCAGACTCCTCTGTCCATGGAATTTTCCAGGCAAGAATACTGGAGTGGGTTGCCATTTCCTTCACCAAAGGATTTAAAGATGCTTGTGTAATCCTCAACACGAAATGTTTTACTAATTAAGCTGAGTTATCATTCAGTACAACCACCATTCTGCACAGCAAAAACTATTTCGGAGATCATCGAGCAGTAGAGGAACCTTCCTATATGTTAGGGATTGGCAAACTTTCTCTCTAAGAGCCCAAATAGTAAATGTTTTGCTTTGCAGGATATATGATCCCTGTTGAAACTATTCAACTCTGCAGTTGTAGTGGGAAAGCAGGCATAGACCATACCTCAGTGCCTATGCATTGCTGTGTTTCAATAACATTTTACTTATGGACATAGGAATTTCATATAATTGTATGCATCAAAAATATATTTATTCTATTAATTTTTCTCAACCATTAGAAAATGTAAAAAACATTCTCAGTTCAAGGGCTGTATAAAACCAGACAGTAGGTCTTAGTTGTAGTGGAATGAATAGATACAGTACAAGGATTTACCTGTTTCAGTTACCTGTTACTGAACCTGTTACCTGAAACAGTTCATCTGCTGTACATCAAAGATAGGGTGTTTAATGGGCAGTTTTTTTCTGAATAAGAGGCAAAGGATTACCCTCACTTTTCATTAGTTGTTGTACTATAGTCCCATAGGTTTGGATATAGGCCAAGATAGCTTCAGAACATTTATGGGATTTCAGATATCACTGAAAAATTTGATTTGGACTGAGGTTTGACACTATATGGAACACTTTAGAAAAAATATGTCAAAAGGTTAGGTTTATTTAGTAATAGGAATAATAATGATAGGGACGTCCCCGTGGGAGAAAGACTTAGCCTTCCAGTGCAGGGCATGAGTTTGATCCCCAGTTGGGGAACTAAGAAGCCTCATGGCCAAAATACCAAAACATCAAACAGTATTGTGTCAAAATCAATAAAGGCTTTCAAATAGTCAAAAGTTTAAAAAATATTAAGAATCAGTTCAGTTCAGTTCAGTCTCTCAGTCGTGTCCGACTCTTTGCGACCCCATGAATTGCAGCATGCCAGGCCTCCCTGTCCATCACCAACTCTCGGAGTTCACCCAAACTCATGTCCATCGACTCAGTGATGCCATTCAGCCATCTCATCCTCTGTCATCCTCTTCTCCTCCTGACATCTATTAAATTCTGCCTATGTGCTAAACACTGTGCTCATTTAATCCTCATGATAATCCTATGAAGAAGGTCTATTAATATCCCCACTTTACAGATAAGGAAAGTAAAGCACAGAGAGATTAAGTTACTTGTCTAAATGAGTAATTAGGGCAGGAGTCAAATTCCATCTATTCCTAGGATGAAGGAATTTAATAAAAACCAACAGATGTTTATCAGGAATAAAAATGCCAAGCAAAAAATTGTTGATAAACAAGTTAAACTTACTAATTTTACAGATGAGGAAAATGGTCTTAAAGTTAATGAGACATTTTCCATGGTCATACAGCAAATGAGAGATCAAGAGTAGATCTCAGATTTCCTAACTACTAGGTCCCTTACTTTCTTTCATTCTTTTAATCTTTATTACATACTTTTTAAAGTATGCCTTTTAAAACCAGAAGATAGGCAGAATAGAGCAAGTAAACATGTTAAACTTTGGGCTAGATACAGAATTTATATGAAACAGATAAAATTCTTGATTTAAGATCTAAAATATAAGATTAACTTAAAGGCATTTTAATAAAATCTGAATTAATAATTAAAAAACAAAATGTTATACCTCAATAAAATAGTATTTTTTAAGACAATTTAAATTTAAAATCCCTTATTTTTATGAGGTGACTAGGATAAATAATGGAATTCATTTACATCTTTCAAATTTAAAAAAAGGAAATGGCTCTTTTAGACTTTTGTTAAAAATATTTTTTATTATAGTTGATTTACACTGTTGCATTAGTTTCTGCCCTATGGCAAAGTGTATCATTATATAAATACATATATCTACTTTTTAAAGATTTTTTTCTTAAACTTACTTTTAAAGTAAACTTTTAAAATTGCAAAACAAAGTATATGTATTTTGCAAAAAACTTAGGGAAAGCAAAATAATAATAATAATAAAAAAATTACCAGTACTCTTCTCATCCAACTATTAGTATGAAGAGTTTTTTGTTTGTTTTTACCACCAGAAAAGGGTATAAAAATAAAAATCGGTTTCAGTTCAGTTTAGTCGCTTAGTCGTGTCCCACTCTTTGAGACCCCCTGGACTGCAGCATTTCAGCCTTCCCTGCCTATCACCAACTCTTGAGCTTACTGAAACTCATGTTCATGGACTCGGTGATGCCATCCAACCGTCTCATCCTCTGCCGTCCCCTTCTCCTCCCGCCTTCAATCCTTCCCAGCATCAGGGTGTTTTTCAATGGGTCAGTTCTTCGCATCAGGTGACCTCTTTTTTTTACTGGGAAGTTCTTATTTACATTCACTCTTTTACCCTTTACTGAACACCTAGATCGTAAAGCACACTTTGCACTGGACACCGGGATACACGACAGCTTGTCTCTTAAGAGGCTTACGGTACATGGGCGGAGACAAAAACAGATGTTTATCAACACAAAACTTGTGTCAAAACACATTGAGTTGAATCTCACAGTTGGGATTATGACACTAATCACTTTGGAATTCTTAGATTTTTCCGAAACACCAGCTAAACGCAGGGCTGGTGCAGTATTATTACCACAACTTAAAAACGAATGTTAAGTTGAACTTTGGTGAAAACATCTCATTTTAGCACTTGTTGAGGGTTTATTTTCCTTTTTAGCGAAACGGAAACGCGCGTCCGGCCGGAGTTAACTACAGTGCGGGTCGGAGAAGCCGCAGGGTTCCCATTCAGTAGTATTCGCGGGCCGCCCAGAGGAGCGGTGTTTGTTGGGACTTGTAGTCTCTACCAGGACTGAGGACACCGCAAGTATGTTTATAATGTACTTCTCCCTTTTAAGCTTTCTGGTCCAACAGTCAGAATAAGCCCTAACCTAAAGCATAATTTGACAGCCCTTAACCTTATGCAAGGCTCTTTACGTTTTCACTAGGCTCCCGACGTTGAACATTCAAAGCACAGCGTCCCTCACAAACCTTTAAGACATTGGTTTATCCTCAGCAGTGGGTGGAGCCTTAGGAGGGCTTGAGCTCGGGATTGGCCAACATCTCCCTCGAAGAGGCGTTTTCCTCTTGCTGTTCTGTCAGCGGTGGTAAAAAAGTGAATCCTTTACCGCAGTATTCCTTTTCGCCCCGAGAATCTCGCGATATTTCGGCCAAAGGGACCTAGCGACGCGTAGGGAGCCGCCGAGGCCATTGGGGGTGGCGGGCACCGGGGCTTGCAAGGCCAGGTCAGGTGAGGAGGGCGAGTGCGTGCTGCTTGCGACACTTGGGCTCGGTCCGGGCCAGCCACCCAGACCTCAGGGAAGTGTTGCGGACGGCGTGGCCCTCCTGGCCGGTGAGTCGGCCGGGGGTCGCGGCCGCTGGGTTGACCCAGAGCTTCACCTGGGCCCGCGTGGACTGTGACAGGTGCGCGGACGAGCGCGGCGCTCCGCCTGCTCGCTGGCCCGCCCCCTCCGGGCCTCACAGGCCGGGGCTCGGGATGAGCTGCGGGCCGCAGCTGAGCGGCTCCGGCTTCTGGCGCCTGTCGCTGCAGAACGGCCGCCGCCCGTGAAGGAAAGAGGGAGGGAAGCGACCGCTGACCCCGGGCATGAGCCGGACACGACGTCCGTTGCTGGACTGAGGCGCAGACATGAACCTGCACCAGGTGCTGACCGGGGCCGTGAATCCCGGCGATCACTGCTTCTCGGTGGGCAGCGTCGGCGACCAGCGCTTCACGGTGAGTGGGGGAGGCTCCCTCGTCGCCCGTGCCGAGTCCGCGCCCCTGAGTCAGCCGGTCTCGGCCCAGAGCAGCGGGCGGAGGCCCAGAAAACCTCGTCGCCCTTGCGGGGGTCCCCCACGTCCCAGGGGGAGGTCCCCACTCTTTAGGGTCGGCAGACCTGGCCTTTGAGAACGGAGGCGGCAACAGCACTTGGGTCATTGAGCTACTTAATGTTTACAGAGACTACACTCGGAAGCTAGAATGTTTTGTAGGATTTTTTCAAGCTTTAATCTGACATCTTTGGGTTGGAGTGGTTTAACAATGTCGTTGCTGTGTAATGTGTGTGGGGGCTTTTTATTGCCCAAGTCCATAGGCTCTTAATTGTTAAATTTAGGAATAGCTGGGATTAGTTTCATTTCTTCCTCTGAGTTAAGGTCACGTTTTTGTAGTTAAAAAGAGTGGGTGTCTTAAAAAAAAAAAAAGTTAAAACAATTACTAATGGTTTGCTGTCAACAACTAACTCGTAGTAAAAGTATAGTGAAAACAGTGCTTTTCATTTAGTTTTCTTTAAGTTCACTGGGAATAACTTTGGAAAGAGAAAACTACTTTTGTTAATGGTTCACTCCTGCCATCCTTGCACTCCGTATTTGAGTGTAGAAGTCCTGGGAGACTTTTATTTTAGATTGTTCGTATTAATTACCAAAAATTACATTACTGTTTTTCAGTAAAACTCCTCTTTCATTTGTGGTAGTTCCATGTTAAAGTTTAAATGGAAGTGTCGTGTTTTTCTTTTGTCTTTCCCAGATAGTGAAAGGAGGGCCCCAAACTTTTGCTTCTTACCAAAATATTGACATTTTCTTCCTTAACTGTAATTTTTTAAAGAATTTTTTGTGGTTATTATCATGATTTCAAGCTTTAGGTCAGTATTGTACATAATTGTCTATATCTAAATATAATTATAGGGCTCATGATTTTTGCTACAACTTGAATAGTTATTAAGCTATCTCTTAAGAGTTGTGATTGTTACTTAATTTTGATTGTTACTTAAATCTTTTTATCCACTTTTGACTATTTTTTGTCATATTTGTCAGACAATAAATAATAGAAAAGAACCCAGTAATCATTATTTAATATGGTGTAGTCATTTAGTACCTGAATTCGCTTTTAGTGCCAACCAAGTACTTTGCTTTTAAATAGTCTGTTCCTTCCCTGTAGAGTGACTCATATATGCCTTAAATTGCACTTGACACTAGGAGTTTTAGAGATTCTAATTCTAAATGTTAACCTTGCTTCAGTGCTCAAAGGAGAGAGTGAACTCTGAGGGTGGTAGAGGGCCACCGGAGTCTCCCAGCAGATGAACACTGTTGTTGCTGTTCAGAAAATAAAGATCATCCTAAGGAAATTTTTCTAATGGGAGATTTTTGGATGGTAACATTTCGTTCTCTGACATCTCCTAAAGTTATATGAATGCTCCTCTAATGTAAATTCTAACAACCTTATCTGAGAAGGCATTCAGAATCTATTAATATGTAAGCAGTGTTGTGAACTTCAAAGTATATACAGTATGCTGACTTATTTATGCACCTAGATGGCCAAAGTGTTTATAAAATTTTGGTGAATGCTTTTGTTATTTTAAAGGATAGGTGAGTTAATGTGTCAAAGATAAGAAGAATGTCCTATGCCATCATGTAGCTTGCTGCTCAGGTTTACTGAATTTTAAAATGTATTTCCATAGACCAAGCCTTAATCACCTCCTGCCAAGCCTCTTGTAGATTTCTCTCAGATCTCAGGAATCAGTGCAGTAAATAAGGTGAAAATAAACATTTTGTTATTGTTTAGTATGAAGAGATCCCAGGTCTCTCTGATTCTCATGGTAGTTTATTAACAATCATCTTTTTTCCTTTGCAGCTAATCTACCCTGACTATTTAATATTAAATCGATTCATTATAAACTATATTTCTTGCCCTCAGTCTTCTGGATACTATATACATCTTAAATTTAATCTATCTTGAAATTATCCTTTTTTCTAAAAAGTAGAACCTCTTGTTTACTCCTTGAATTTTGTTTTTAACCTCTTTTGATTTGGCTTTTTTTTTTCTTTTCATAGAAAGAGAACAAACATTAATGGTAGATGGTATGTGCAGACTAAAAATATTTCCCTAAATTCTAGTTTTACTTCACTGAGGGACATGAAATCTTCCTCTTACAGGCCCACTTGAAGAATTATTTTGTTTCTCTTGTTAAATTATACCTTCTCTAAAGACATATTTAATGTTTGTAATTCTTCTCTTTGCATGTTTGCAGATAACTTATTTGTTCTTATTTTAAAAGATTACAAGAGATGAGATCCTGTTTTCTGAATATAGCCTGACAGGATTTAAATTGAAATAAAATTGAGTGCCATTTCTCATGGATTCTAGATTTTAAAATATGACATTTCCAATATAGTATATATGAGACACTTTTTTTTGCTACTTAAACTGGCATCAAACTAGTTTGACTTTTCTGTTAATAGGAAAACTTCCAGTAGGCAGTGACCTTGTCTGTTCCACTTCAAAGCACTTTATTTGCACTTTCATTATATTAGTAACCTGTTTTGCCTTGTGTATGTATGTCTTCCAGAGTTTCATTGTGAGTGCCTAGAACCGTGATTGAAGTACTGGTGTCACCTGATACTAGCATCATTATCTGAATTCAATTTCCAACCTAGTCCTTACAGTTAGTTATACATCCATGGGGAAATTCTTTTACATTCTGTGAGTTTCTTTTTTTCTTATCTGTAAAATGAGGCTAAGGAAAGCGGATTCATAGGGTTGTTACATGAAAAACTATTAAGTTCATTGCTTGGTACCTGTAAAACTCTTAAAAATGCCAGTTGTTATAAAGGCTAAACTTATAGTGCTTAGGTTGAATACTAATTAAATCGATGAATAATAGTAAAGAAATCTTACTGCTATATAATTAAAAATTGCAGTTTTAAGAAGTATTTTTAATCATTTAGATTTGAGTTCAAATAAAATACCTCAATTAAAGTTAAAAATTTTTTTTTCAATATCAGTTATTATGCATTTTACCCTAAATATTAGATGAACAAGCAGGAGAAATTTCAGGTATATTAGCAAAAATTCTTTAATTTTTCTTTCTTTATGTGTCTTCTTCCTTCATTCCTTTTTCCTTGTTAATTTCCTACAGTCTTTAGAGTGAAAGTATATGAGCACCTGGCCCTAATCTGTTGACGACTTTTGTTTTTAGAAAAAGAAAATATTGTTTTTCATAGTTAAAAACAGGCATAGTCAGTTAGATCTGGTTTTCTAATATTTCTGTGCATGCTAGTGATATGTGCTTTAATATATAATAGATTATCTGTACTTAGTGTTGAAATTGTGTTTTTATTGAAATGGAAAGGGAGGTAATTTTCAAGAGACAGATTGTGTTAATATTTAGGACTTTCTGTCTCTAGTTTGTAATTTAAATACCTTGGCTATATGAGGAATAGCAAACAAACAATAGCTCCAGACTCTCTTCTGTGTTGGACAACTCAGTATTCCCAACCAAAGGGACCCAGATTAGAAGTCAAAAGACTTATTGCAGCTATCTGGATGTTGGTAGAGAAATGGAGGCTGAATTAGCATTCTCCTTCAACTTTCTGTAATAGTAAGCATCCTTTAGTTTGAATTTTTCTTTTGTTCACTGTAGGGAAGCCTTTATAGGAAGTTCTTTTTTTGGAGAAGCATGTGAATGGAGAGAATACAGGAGGGAAAAGTTTGATAATGTATGTATCTGGAGAGAGAATGATTTTTGTGGTACTCATAGGCCATTACGGGTACAAATTAGACTTTAAATATTTGGTTTATTTTAAAATATTGTATTTTAAGTAGTATTAAGTGAAAAAAAAGTAAAGTTGCTCAGTCGTGTCCGACTCTTTGTGACCCCATGGACTATAGCCTACTAGGCTCCTCTGTCCATGGGATTTTCCAGGCAAGAGTACTGTAGTGGGTTGCCATTTCCTTCTCCAGGGGAGCTTCCCGAACCAGGGATCGAACGCCAGTCTCCAGCATTGCAAACAGAAGCTTTACCATCTGAACCACCAGGGAAGTTGAAATCTTAATGTTGTGTTTTAATTAATGAGAATAATATTAATTACAATATGCCAAATATAAGTCATTTAACCAGGAAGTACACCCGGAGGAAATTCTTCGGGATATTTACCTGATATGGTTGGTTAAAATAAAACAGTGAAAACAGGAAATCTAACTGTTATACAGAAATCACAGGATTTCCATATTAGAATGATGACTGTTGCAACCTTGGGTAATTTTTAAAATTTAGAATATTTGAGACAGTTGTCTGCCAAACTTAAAGTTAAAAATAATGTTTGTTATATGCTAAATAGCATGCATATGAACTCAATTTTTTCTTTGCACCTTGTTTAGCCTCAGTTAGTAATCGTAATATTACATGTGCCTAATAAAAGGATTTTCATTTGTCAATTTAATTTTCATTGCTTAGTAGTAAGTTATTCTGATTACGGATCTTTTGACAGAAGCAGCTAGTGTATCAATTGTAATATATGCATATTACTTTTGAAACTTGGGTAGCATGGCAGTTTATTTGATAAACCAGTTCTGTTCTTTTAATGATTGTTTTAATAATAGGGCAACTTGAAATGAAGTTTTTAGAGCCATTTATTTTGTTAAAAATCTATGAAACTCTGTAGATTTTGGTTTAAAGTATTATGTATAATATATTTAAAACCAGGTAGATTAGTAGAGATGGATTATTTTAAAATCATACATATCCGATTTTGTTTATTTTTTCTTTATTTTGTTAATGTGTGAATTATTAATACATTGTTTTTTAAATTGAAGTATAGTTGATTTGCAATATTGTGTTACTTTCAGGTTTACAGCGAAGTGAACTGGATTTATATATGTGTATATATATGATTATTTTTCCATTATAGGCTATTATAAGACATTGAATATTATTCCCTGTGAAAGTGAAGTCGCTCAGTCGTGTCCGACTCTTTGCGACCCCATGGACTGTAGCCTATCAGGGTCCTCTGTCCATGGGATACTCTAGGCAAGAATACTGGAGTGGGTTGCCATTTACTTCTCCAGGGGATCGTCCCAATCCAGGGATCGAACCCTGGTCTCCCGCATTGCGGGCGGACACTTTACCATCTGAGCCACCAGGGTCTCTTTATTGCTTTTCTGTTTTATGTTTAGTAGTTCATGTCTGTTAATCCCATCCTCCTATTTATCATTTGCCCCCTTCCCTTTTCCTTTTGGTGACTCTAAGTTTGTTTTCTTCATCTGTGAGTCTGTTTCTGTTTTGTCTATAGATTGATTTGTATAATTTTTAAAATTCCACATATAAATACTATCATACAGTATTTGTCTTTTTTTCTCCCTGACTTCGCTTAGTGTGGTATTCTCTAGATCCGTTCATGTCACTGCAAATGACAATATTTTATTCTTTTTATGATAAATATTCTGTTGTATATATGTACCACGTTTTCTTTATACGTTTATCTGTTGATGGACACTTAGGTTGCTTCCATGTCTTGGCTGTTGTAAATAATGCTGCTATGAACTTTGGGTACAGAGCCCATTTTAAAGTTTGTTTTCCCAGTTTGGTTTGGTGTACTTACATGCTTATTAACTTGTCATGTTGTGTAAACTCTAGTGATTGAATTAATTTTAATAATCTATTTAAAATATCCATAAGAAGATGCATCTATTTCAAGTGATTTTTGCATGATACCCAGTTTGGATTATCTGTACAGGGTCACCTCTCTCCTTTTTTTTTCCCTAAGCCTTATTGAGATACAATTGGTGTTAACATTGTGTGAATTTAAAGTATACAGTGTTATGATTTGATACACATACATATTATGAAATATTTACCACAATGAGATTAGTTAATGTATCCTTTACCTCACATAATAACCACTTTATTTTTATGATGAAAACATTAAAGATTTATTCTAATAGCAACTTTCAACTGTACAGTATAGTATTGCTAGCCATAGTCACCCTGCTATACATTAGATTCCTGGAACTTACTCATCTTATGACTGAAAGTTTGTATCCTTTGACCAACATCTCCCATTTTACCACCCACAGCCCCTGGCAACCACCATTCAATTCTGTTAGTAAAATATTTCTATTAGTAAAAATGTTTTTAGATTCCACATGTAAGTGGAATATATATGTACAGTATTTGTCTTTCTCTGACTTAGCGTAATGCCTTCAAGGTTATCACAAGTGGCAGGGTTTTATTTTTGTGTGTGTGTGACTGAACAATATTCTTTGGTTTTTGTGTACGTGTATAAAATATATTTTTAAAAATCCATTCATTCACTGTTGGACACTAAGGCAGTTTCCATATCTTGGCTTTTATGAACAATGCTGAAATGAATATGGGAGTGCAGGTATCTCTTACAGTGACTTCATCATCTTTGGATATAGTCCTAGAAGTTGAATTGGTGGAACATAGGGTAGTTTTGCTTTTAATTTTTTCAAGACTGTTCCATACTGTTTTTGTGTGCTTGTTTTTGTGTTTGTTTCCTTTGCCTGTGCTGTGTCTTCATTGCTGTGCGTGGGCTTTATCTAGTTGCAGCGAGTGGGGACTACTCTCTAGCTGCAGTGCATGTGCTTCTCATTGCAGTGGCTTCTCTTATTGTGGACATGGGCTGTGGGTGCATGGGCTTCAGTAGCTGCAGCACGCAGTCTCAGTAGTTGTGGCATTTGCACTCTAGAGTGTGGGCTCCGTAGTTGGGGCCCACAGGCTTAGTTGCCTTGCCGCATGTGGAATCATGTGGAGCGGGAACTGAGCCTCTGTTCCTGCACTGGCAGGCAGATTCTTAACCACTAGACCACCGCTAGACCACCGCCAGGCCACCGCCAGACCACCGCCAGGCCACCGCCAGACCACCGCCAGACCACCGCTAGACCTTCCATATTGTTTTTCACGGTGGCTATGCCAGTTTACATTCTCACCAAGAGTACACAAGGATTCCTTTTCTTCACATTTTTACCAACACTTATCTTTTATCTTTTTGATGATAGCATCCTAATGGGTGTGAGGTGATATCTCATCCAGTTTTGATCGGCATTTCCCTGATGATTAGGGATATTGAATGTCTTTTCATGTACCTATTGACCATCAGTACCTCTTCTTTGGAAAAATGTCTGTTTGAGTCCCCTGCCCATTTTTAACTGGATTGTTTTTGCTATTGAATTATGAGTTCTTTATATATTTTAGATAATAACTTTTTATCAGATAAGGTTTGGACATACTTTCTCCCATTTTGAAGGTTACTTTTTCATTTTGTTGATGGTTTCTTTTGCTGTGCAGAAGCTTTGCAGTTCAGTGTACTCTTATTTATTACTGCTTTTGTTGCTTGTGCTTTTGGTGTTCAATTAATCATCACTGATTGTCAAGGGGCTTTCCCCCTATGTTTTCTTCTAGGAGTTTTGTTGTTTCCAGTTTTATTTTTCAAGTTTAGTTTTTGATTCATTTTTGAGTTTGTTTGTGTGTGTGATGTAAGACACGGGTTCAGTTTCATTCTTTTGCACAGGGATGTCCAGTTTTCCCAGTGTCAACTTACTGAAGAAACTATCTTTTCTCTATTGTTTATTCTTGGCACGTTTGTCAACAATTAGTTGACTATATATGTGTACGTTATGTCTGGGCTTATGATTCTGTTCCTTAGGTCTCTGGGTCTGTTTTTATCTTGATACCATATTGTTTGGATTATTATAGTTTTGTAATATAGTTTGAAATCAGGAAATGTGATGATTCCAGCTTAGTTATTCCTTAAGATCACTTTGACTATTTGGGATCTTTTGTGATTCCATGTGAATTTTAGGATTTTTTTTTTTTTCCTCTGTGTGAAAAATGCTACTGGAATTTTGATGGAAATTACATTGAATCTATAAATGGTTTTGTGTAGTATGGACATTGTAACGATATTAACTCTTCTAATTAGAAAACAAAAGGCGTCTTTTCATTTATTTGTGTAATCTTCAGTTTCTTTAATCTATGTCTTAATAGTTTTCAGTGTCCAAGACTTTTTACCGGTTAAAGTTATTCTAAAGTATTTTATTCTTTTTGATGCTGTTGTAGATTGGATTGTTTCCTTAATTTCTTTTTTGAATAGTCTATTGTTAGTGTACAGAAATGCAGTTATTTTTTTATGTTGGTTTTAGATTCTGCAACTTTGCTGACTTTACTAGTTATAAAAGTTTTTTGGTAGAGACTTCATGGTTTCTATATGTAGTATCTTGTATTCTGAAAACAGGCAATATTATATCTTCCTTTCTGATTCAAAGGCATTTTATTTCTGTTTCTTGCCTAATTACTCTGGCTGGGACTTCAATATTAGGTTGAATAGAATTGGTAAAAGTGTGGGCATCCTTGTCTTGTTCCTGATCTTGGAGGAAAGCTTTTAGCTTTTTACCATTGACTGCATTAGCTGTGAGCTTGTCATATATGGCTTTTATGGAACCATCCTGCATCTCAGGGATAAATATGGTGTATGATCTTTTTAGTGTGCTATTGAAATCAGTCTTTGAGTATTTTGTTGAAGATTTTTGCATCTATATTCGTCAGAGAAGTTGGCCTGTAGTTTTCGTAGTGTCCTTGTATAAATTTGGTGTATATAAAATTTTGGTGCCAAAGTTCTTTCCTTCTCAGTCTCCAAGGCTGAAAATATATTAGTCAAATTCTGTGTTCATAAATTACTAAGTATTTTCATGCCTTCTTTCTTTCAGTGTAGATGTAGTTTTTGTTTGCAATGTAGTTAGTTCATTTGTTTACCCCCCATTCTGATAGATTTATTTATGATGTTAATAAGTTTCAGAAATCATAACTAGCATCCATTGGTAAATGAATGAATAAAGATGCGTAGGTATGTGTGTGTATGCATGTGTATATATATATTTTCTTTATTCATTCATCTACCAATGGATGCTGGTTATGAATTTTGAAATTATTAAATTACTCATATATACATATGTACATGTACACACACAAATACACATATGCATTCATTTTCATCCATATATGTGTACACACAATGCCTACACACACACACACACACAATGGAATATTAATCATAAAAAAGAGTGAACTCTTGACATTTGTGACAAAATATGTGGATCTAGAGGGTATTATGCTAAGTGAAGTAAGTCAGGCAAAGACAAGTCAGCCAGCCCTTTTCTACTTATTTTCTTAATTTTTCACTTAATACTATCTCCTAGAAATCACTCCAAGTCAGTTCATAGGTTTCTTCCTCATTCTTTTTATAGCTGTGTAATACTCCATTTACCTATGTGCTATAGTTTATTCAACCAGTATTCTGTGCACAGCAGGATTTTTAAGAAGATACTTACATAATCTTGAAAATAATTGAGAAACAGAACAAAATGCAAATATAGTTTGAATCTTTAATGCATTTTATATCAATAACCTCAGATATGCAGATGACACCACCTTTATGGCAGAAAGTGAAGAGGAACTAAAAAACCTCTTGATGAAAGAGGAGAGTGAAAAAGTTGGCTTAAAGCTCAACATTCAGAAAACAAAGATCATGGCATCCGGTCCCATCACTTCATGGGAAATAGATGGGGAAACAGTGTTAGACTTTATTTTTTTGGGCTCCAAAATCACTGCAGATGGTGACTGCAGCCATGAAATTAAAAGATGCTTACTCCTTGGAAGAAAATTTATGACCAACCTAGATAGCATATTCAAAAGCAGAGACATTACTTTGCCGACTAAGGTCCGTCTAGTCCAGGCTATGGTTTTTCCAGTGGTCATGTATGGATGTGAGAGTTGGACTGTGAAGAAAGCTGAGCGCCGAAGAATTGCTGCTTTTGAACTGTGGTGTTGGAGAAGACTCTTGAGAGTCCCTTGGACTGCAAGGAGATCCAACCAGTCCATTCTGAAGGAGATCAGCCCTGGGATTTCTTTGGAGGGAATGATGCTGAAGCTGAAATGCCAGTACTTTGGCCACCTCATGCGAAGAGTTGACTCATTGGAAAAGACTCGGATGCTGGGAGGGATTGGGGGCAGGAGGAGAAGGGGACGACAGAGGATGAGATGGCTGGATGGCATCACTGACTCAATGGGCGTGAGTTTGTGATGTGAACTCCGGGAGTTGGTGATGGACAGGGAGGCCTGGTGTGCTGCAATTCATGGGGTCGCAAAGAGTCGGACATGACTGAGCGACTGAACTGAACTGATGTTTAATTAATTACATTATCAAAAAACTATAAAAATTAAAATTCTATAGTCAAGAAAATCAGTTTTTTTTTTTTTTTTGTATTATAAAGCCCCAAGGACTATCCATACTCCAACTCATGAAGTATGGACTACAATTGGTTATATTCTTTTTTTGTTGTTTTTGTTTTTTCCATTTACCAGTTTATTGCCATCCACTAATTGTAACTCTGAAAGAAGAAAGGGCAGACTGAATGAGAGAGAGATTCTAGATGAAGAGCAATAACATTTGTTTGACTGAAAAATTTACCAGAATTGGGCTTTCCTGATGGCTCAAATGGTAAAGTGTCTGCCTGTAATGCGGGAGTCCTAGGTTCTATCCCTGGGTCGGGAAGATCCCCTGGAGAAGGAAATGGCAAGTCACTGTAGTACTCTTGCCTGGAAAATTCCGTGGATGGAGGAGCCTGGTAGGCTTCAGCCCATGGGGTCACAAAGAGTCGGACACGACTGAGCAGCTTCACTGGTTACCAAAATTAGGAATAGATAGCTTTGCATCCTCTAGTACTATCACTAAGGAAAAATTAACTGACAGGCTGTTATAATATAATACAGTAGCAGGAAAAAAGCAAGGGTAATCCAGGACTGGATACGTCTTTGAATGATCACGGTTTATATGTATTATGAGTTGGCATCTTTCTATTGGGTAGGTGTCTATTTCTGAGATAACTTTGCATTTATCAAGTCTGAAAATGTTCAATACTCGTATTAAACATTAATTAAGCAATAATTTTGTGAGATACTTCAGGATTAATTGTAGACTTGATTCAGGAAAATTTAATCATGATTGACAGAAATAGGTGCAACACAATATCTAAAATTAGATAGATAATTGCAGTACACGAAAAGAAGGCAGAGGTTATGAACACATTAAAATGTGTGCATGTGTATATGTGTGTGTATATATATGTATATAAATAAATGTATATATATATCCTGGCTAATGGAAATTGAAACAGATTTGTGTTGTGAGAAGGAAATCTAAATTGTAAACACTCTGCATTTAGTATAATATTTTGGTAAACAGTGATAGTATTTTATCAAAATTTAAAATGTAGGAGAAAATCAGTTTCTAAAATATTAAGGTATTTTAAAGGATCATTAATGAAAAGGTTTCTTAAATTGCTTTTTGGAATTTATTCTTGAGGATAATTTATCTTGTGACAAGCCTTGTGATCCTTTCGTGGGTATTTACACAGAGGTGAGCAGACCATCATGAGGTTTTTTGTTTGTTTTCTGAGCCAGTTTTTTCCACTAGTGACACTAGTAGAACCGCACTTGATTTCTCCCAGTTCTTTTAGGAAGATCCCAGGCAAGCATGCTTAACTAAGGAAGTTCCTGTGCTACCACTGAAGGAGCACTAGATCAGAAGTCAAAATCAAGCCCACTCTGCCACTCTAGAAGCTGTCAGCCAGTTTAGGCCTAATTTTTTTTGATAATGTGAGCAGATTTATTTGTATGTTCTTTCAAATCCCTTTTGTAATATTTTTTGTAGCTTATACAGAACCATTTTGGCCTTTGTAGGATTTATGGCCATAAAGTATATATATTAAGTATAATATTTTTTGCATTAAGTAAATTGTATGTGTATGTGCAGAAGAGATGAGAAAGTAAGGAATTACTGAGATTTTCAGAACTTACCAGGATGAAAAACAGTTTGTGATGGATATTTTATTTTCAGTTATGCTGCATATAACAGCATAGGATGACAGTCATGTGCTCTTAAATGGAAGATACTTCTGTGATCTAAGATCAGAGAACAAGATAAACTTGAACCCTACCTTTTTGCCGTGGACTTTAACTTGTAGTGATGGAAATGGATAACATGCAAGATATTTACAAATTGTGGTATATGCTATGAAGAAAAAAACCAGAAAGTCATTAGAGGAGAGGGAGCAAGAATATGAGTATATTGAGGAACTGAGACCTGAATGTTGAAAAGAAGTTAGACAAAGACTAGGCAGGTAGAAGCAAGGTAAACCACCCTGAGGTGGAAAAAGATTGATATGTCCAGGGAACAGAAAAAAGAGTAATATAGGGGCAGGAGCCATTTGAAGGGATGAAAGAGTAGCTTGAGATGGATTTGGGAAATTAGGGTAATCATTTAGGGCATTGACATTGGTAAAAAGTTGAGATTTTGTTCCAAGTCCAATGAAGCAACTATTGAAGGGACTTAATCAGGAAAAATTACTTGGTGTAATGAACACTTTTAAAAGATCACTTTTGTCTTTGTGTGGAAAGGAGTTGTAGAGGGAAGCAAGAATGGAAGTGATCAGAGTATAAGCAATCATGCAGGAGAGAGATGATGGTAGTTTAGATAAGTGCAGTAGCATTCAATCAAGATGGAAGAAGTGAAAGGAATTGGTATATATTTTGCAGATAGGACTGACTGATGGATCTGTATGCGGGAGGTAAGAGAAATATTCTCAAATAATAAAGATTTTTAAAAAATATTTAAAATTAGTCTGTTAAAACATAATATTTAATACCAGTGTTTTATATGATAAAATATTTTGTTGACAATTTTATCATTTTTATTTTATTTTGTTCTTTTTTGTTTGTTTTTAGGCTTACGCATCTGGATGTGACATTGTTATACTGGGAAGTGATTTTGAAAGACTGCAAATAATCCCAGGAGCTAAACATGGAAATATTCAAGTAGGATGCGTAGATTGTTCAATGCAACAAGGCAAGGTTTGTAATCTTGTGGTAATATGAGATTTGTTTTGAGTATGGTTTTTGTGAGTATAGTCTCTGAAGTATCATTTCTTGTTGAATTAGAGACTTACTGTGTTTCCAAGACAATGTAGCTATAGATTTCTTGGTCTCTCTAGCTGTGCCCTAGAGAACAAAATTCCTGACTTAAATGTATCTTAGAGACTGTCAGGAATTTGTTCTTGTATAATCTTGAAATATAGCATAATTTTCTCTGTGAGTTGACAGATATAATATTTATTGCCTGTAGAATAGATGTAAAGCTTACTTATTTCAAAATTTATTCGATTGAAGGAAAGGAATAACAATAAACTTCAGTCTAGAAATAAACTCCTGAAAAGAAATTATTGTAAGAATCCTGCTTTGTCTTTAAACAGGTCGTTATCTCCTTGTAACTTGGGGATAAACTTTGTTAAAAAAAAAAATCAACATAAATGCTATAATTTTTTAAGTAATTTATTCCAAGTCTATAGAAAAGTGAAAAATTCAGTCAACTTCTATTTACATATGAAAAGGAAAAAAATTGCCTTGAAAGTGAAATAGCAACAAAAACAAAAGAAATGGGTTATATGATTTCACATCAGGTTAAATATGGTTTCTGTATAGTACCAGAGTTGGGAGAGTTATACTTACAAACAGTATAGTATAGAGCTTAATATAGCACCATACAGGCATAGATGACCAAGCCTAGATACAGTTGTAGCTAGACTAGGGTGAACTTGGCAAATGTAATTTTTTTTTGCTAGATACTTAAAGTATATTGTTTGACTCTGTGATACTGTTAGACCATTTTGTGTGAGAAATCAAAATGGTCCCAACCTTATTTTTAATCTAATCATTCCTAGTAAACTTGCCATTCTGAAAAGTTATGTTTGCAGACCTAGCTTAAAGATATTCATGGTAAAGTCGTTTCAACTCTTGTAGTCTTTGCTTGTTTTTTTGGACTACTGTTTTTTGTTTTGTTATTCACCTACCCCTTCCTTTCAGTAGAGTTGCAGGTGTTTTATCTGTCTTTCTTTTGTTCATGTCTTTCATTCTCCCTGTATTACAAAAATGATTTTTATTATGGAATGCCCAAAATCCTTGAAACTTTTTTCCTTTATCTTCATTTTTGCTTTATCTCCTAGCTCTGTAGTTCTGTAATCTTGATTATATGAAAACTCACTTCTACCATCTAGATTCACATGAGGCTGGTTAATGTTGGAAATCTAATTTTAGTAATTTCCAATATGAATTATCTTTTTGGGATAAGCTATACTATGGGCTTCCCTGGTGGCTAAGATGGTAAAGAATCTGCCTAAAATGCAGGAGACCTGGGTTCGATCCCTGGATCAGGAAGATCTGCTGGAGAAGGGGATGGCCACCTACTCCAGCGTTCTTGCCTGGAGAATTCCATGGACAGAGGAGCTTGGTGGGTTACTATATTACATGAAATCCAGGTTAGAATGAAGAGGTCATTTGGTTTTATAATCATTCTGATAAAGGGTACATTTCATTTGTTTTACAGACAGTATCAGTATAATCAAATGATTCCTTAAGATATCAAGATGAAAATTTATAGGTTTTGGTATTTGGGACTTGTGTTTAACTTTTAGAAGGAAGTGCTTTTTGATACCATAGGCATCAATACTTTATCATTACTGTTTTTATCTTTGTAGTACTACCAGATCAGTTTTCCTAAGAAAATTTGTCTGCATTTGACTTGTTTGTCTGTCTGCATTTGACTTGTTATTCATTTGCTTTAAACTGTTCTTAGTTTCCCATTACTCTAGAAAAGTTTAGATTGTTCACCTTGGTTTGAGACTTTCTTTAACCCACTCACACCTACCTTTTTGGCCTCATGTTCATTATTCTCTTTCTGGCTGGGCTGATGGTCAGTCACCTCCCAACATACTTCTTTTAATATTTACACTTGTATTCATACTGTGCTCTATTTCTGAAATTGAACACTCACTGCAGTTTGAAATCCTAGCCACACATAAAGGCACAAACTAAACACTCCTGGATGAACTCAGTGTAGATTTCTGTATTCTCAGAACTCCTCAGAGCACTTAAAAATATCTACTCCCATATGTATGTTATATCCTCATTTCTTACTCTTCTTCACTAGGTTATATTTCTTATCTTTATTCCTGATCATTCATTCTATCTATATATCTGATTTCTGATGTTTTAATATTCTTCATTTGTGACTCACTCAGGCTGCAGTTGTAGCTACTTCATAAAACAGAGCCAGCAAGGTTTATTTTTCATTGATTAAGGGGTAAATTTTAAAGATACTCAAGTAGAATATTGAAAAAGTATACTTCTAAAGAGTTCACGAAGGAATAGATCTAAGTTTTATCTCCAGTGAGTTAAATATACAGTGACAGAATTGTGAACTTTTGAGGAGAGGTAACCTAAAAACTGATTTTTAAGTCATCAAATTCTATAAGGAATGCATCAATACATTTTCTTATGTGAGGAAGGGAATTAACATTTAGTGTTCTTTACCAGATGCTTTACAGATGTTATTTTGGCCCTCAGTTCTACTAGGAAGATAATGCGATACATATTGTAAATGTAGATAGGGAAACTGAGGTTCAAAGAGATTACCTTGCTGGTATACAGTAAGTGACAGTGCTGGGATTTTGACCCAGATATGGTAACCCCCAAAACTGACATTCTCAAGTATTGGTGAAAGAAATTTTGTGTTGAGTATTTTGTAAGTTATACTATTCATTTCCTTTGCTCTTTTGATTCATAAGTAACAACATATTTATAAGTTTTCTTTGTTTTTTCTTTTTAAAAGATTGCAGCATCCTATGGAAATGTTATTTCTGTTTTTGAACCAGTTAACCTACCGAAGCAAAAGAAAAATCTGGTCAGTAATTTATCTTTTTCTATTAGAAATGGAAATATGTATTAAAAGATAACATTTTTAAGAGTACAAAATTAGAGTGATTGTCACATAAATCAGTATGAATTGTACACTGTAAATACAGACAACATGCTGAATGCCACTTCCTTCTTTAAAAATGTGTAAATGTTTCATTGAAGTAGAATTGAACTAAATTGTGCTTACTGAATTATCTTGAAATGCTTTTTTTTCCCCGTCTGTCACTTTTTTTTCTTTTATTAAGTATTTGAAGAGTCAACAACTTGAAATTTGTCAGTTACTCTATTAATAGTGGCAGACTTCATTGTCCAGTCATATGTGGCACTGGTTTTTTGTTTCTGTGATCTTTTTTCGTATAGCTTTTTTCTTTGTATATTTTGTTCTTAAAGTGACATATTTCTATTCAAAATCTTAACATACCCCTTGGACTTAATTTCTTGCCCTTATTAAATCATGGAATAATTGTTAGTGGGTCAGTGAATGTTTTTTCTTTCTAAGGAATCTATATTCAGGAATAGTTCTGAAAGTTTCTTAAAACAATAGTTTATAAATATTGAGGTTATATAGTAAATTTTTTGTGTGTTTTGATACCCTTAAATATAGCAGACCAGGGTATTTTACTCATCTCTACTGAAGGTTAAACTACTGATTTTAAGTGAAAGAGGATCAGTATAGTGTGGTCTAAAGACCATTGTCGTAGGAGTCATAGAAATGGTTTACTTATCTGCTGCTCTGTAGCTGTTTGATATTAAGCAAGTCGGCCTTAAGAGGTTCTTTGCTCAATACCAAAATTGTTTAACATCTATTTATTCTTGATTTCAAAGACTGGAAATGTGTTAAATGTGAAAAATTAAACAGTGTGTTAATAATAGATTTATCTTATATATCTTTTAACAGTTTTCATTTCATTTTCACTTAGCTTATTAATATCTTACAAATTCCCTCTTAGTTGGGCGGATGTTATTTTTTTTTTTAAATAAGGCAGCAGAGGTTCAAAAATATGTAACTTGAGCAGTGAAACAGCAGTTGAGCCATAGCTCTAAGAGTGAAACTAGTTGTCTTGATCCCTAGGTGTGAGCATTCTTTTTCCTTACCTTGTGTTAATGAAAAATATTTTCTCTAGGTTAATTGATGTCCATTTAAAACTTTCATGGAAGGAGAGTCCACACTTCTCTCATTTCTGTTTGTGTTTATATTATTATCTATGAATCCAGTGTTAGAGGCTCTCATACCCTTAGGAATTAGTAGTTGATAGTACTAAAAACATATTTTATAGGTGGCTGTTCCTTCTAAAACACTGTATTTCAAATACTAGTCAATAAATATTTGTTGAATGAAATAACTGACTTTAAAAAATCAGTTTGTTATGTTAAAATGCCTTTATTAATAAAAGTAGAATTTCAGTTATAACTCTTGTACTAGTTATAATTGTTTAATATAATAGTCTGAAAAATTCAATAAGAAGAGGCTGGTTTACTGGTAGCAGCACTGAGTTTGCAGAGAGGGCAGGGAAAAAAAGCCTGATGAATAAAGGGAAAACTGGATCAAATGGAAAAATTATTAACTTGGAAGATGCTCAGAATCTTTAATTCCAAGATATAGTATCAGAGAATCTTTAGAGCCTCATAAAAGTATTGTTTTATTTGTACATTCTGGAATATTCTGTTAAGATGGTAGTTCTTCACAAGAGGTGCACATCAGAATCACTAGTTGATAGTGTGTCCAGGTCCTGCTCTGGGGAATTGTAAATCTGTACCTGTGGGATAGTGCCTACGTACTCATTCATCTAGTTGTAGAGGAAGTCTTCTGTTGATTGAGAGCCATTTCTGCAAAATGTGCTTAGTTGCTCAGTTGTGTCTGACTCTTTGCGACCCCATGGACTATAGCCTGCCAGGCTTCTCTATCCATGGCGATTCTCCAGGCAAGAATACTGGAGTGGGTTGCCATGCGCTCCTCCAGGAAATCTTCCCAACCCAGGGATTGAATCCAGGCCTCCTGCTTCACAGGTGAATTCTTTACTGTCTGAACCACCAGGGAAGCCCACATAGTGTTTCATGAAAGCATATTCAGCAGGTCACCTGTATCAAAATCACTTGGAGATGTTGTTTTAAAGTACAGATTCCTGTGCCCAGTCTTGGACCTTTTGAATCTGAACATTTGGGCATGGGTCTTGAGTCTGAGTTTTTAGTAAACATTTCACATTATTTTCATTCCAAAGTATGGGAACCACTACACTCAGAGTGTTTATGGGTCTCAATCTATTAGAGGTTAGAGAAGTCAACTTAGTAGGCCACAAGCTGACTTTAAAAGAAAATGAAAAAGAATAGAAATGTTAGAGTTCATCACATGTATTAAGAGTAAACTTAGATTGCATTTATGTGTATGCATATATGTGTTCTGGGTTACAGTGCCATGTGTATTTCTTACTGATTTGCATGTTAAAAAAGTTTGAAAAATACTGCTTTAAGGGATGAAAAGCCTTTATATTTATATAAGAGCAGTGTTAACATCTCTTATTCTGAATCTTCACACTTACCATATGCCCTCAGGTGAAGGTGAAACACTAAAAGAGGAGGGATCTTCAAGTAGCAGAGACACAGACATATTTAAAATTAAACCTTTGTTGCTATAATAATAATAATAATAAAGTAATAATAGTAACTTTAAAAGTTTGAGGTTAATACGTATATTGTCCTAGTTGGCAGGTACTTATTGATTGTCTAAATATAGTAAAGACAGACTTTTGGACCTTCCAGGAATGGATATGCTCTCATTGATCTCCATCACATACTCTTTATTTTTCTTGACTAGCCTGAACATTTTATTCTCTTCAAATATGACTCAGTGCTCAATTATAGCTCAAAAAAAACGAGTGCATGTATTATTAAAAATAATTAGTGTCAGTGTATACATTTGACAGAGAAGATGCCAATAATAGACTAAATGACCTTTTTTTCAAATTTTAGGAATTATATAGTCAGTGGCAGAAAAGTGGCCAATTTTTTCTGGACTCCATAGCACACAATATAACTTGGGATCCTGCAGGTAAGAAAAGAAGGATTAACTGAAATAATACTTGTCTAGACTGTTGCTTGTTTTTACTTTCATGTATTTCGGTTCTGCATTGTGTGAAATGATAGAGAACAAAAAAGTAAGTAAAACAAGTTGTGTAATTTTAGAGCTTATACTGAAATGAGGAAAATATGCACCATAATAGTGTCCAGCTATTGTAGGAATGTGTTGTTTTGGGAAGCAGACACTAATTGTCTCTGGAGAATCAAAGTTTCATTGAAGGGGAGCCTTTTAACGTGAGAGTAGATGGACTTTGATAGTGAGGGTGGGGATAGGTTGAAAGGGAAAGTGTTAGTCACTTTTGTGTCCAGATTCTTTGTGACCCCATGGTCTGTAGCCCGCCAAGGTCCTCTGTCCATGGAATTCCCCAGGCAAGAATACCAAAGTGGGTAGCCATTCCCTTCTTCAGGGGTCTTTCCTATCCAGTCAAAATCCTGGTCTCCTGCATTGCAGGCAGATTCATTACCATCTGAGCCACCAGGGAGTGGGGATGGGTTGAGGATGGAAAAAATAAGTGAATTCTAAGAAGAGATAATGTGTATATATATCACTTTTTTGTGACCCCATGGTCTGTAGCCTGCCAAGCTCCTCTGTCCATGGAATTCCCCAGGCAAGAGTAACAAAGTGGGTAGCCATTCCCTTCTTCAGGGAATCTTTCCAACCCAGTCAAAACCCTGGTCTCTTATATTGCAGACAGACTGTTTACCATCTGAGCCACCAGGGAGCAGGGATAGGTTGAGGATGGAAAAAAACAAGTGAATTCTAAGAAGAAATAATGTGTATATGTATCACTTATCTATTTCTGCATTAAAAAACAGTCTTAAAGCAATTTTTACCAGTTTATCAGAGTGAACAAAGGAACAGAGAAAGAAAGCATAGGATATGTTCTGCTACTGGTTAGTACTTCATTGAGACTGGAGTGAGTTTGGTGAAGAGATAAGAATACAGCAGATGGAAAGCCTTTACAGTCATGTAAATAATTAAATAACTTAATTCTTTTAAATTGTATAAAATGTATAGGTTTTTGAATGTGGCTAGTGGCAAACTAAGATTTATGATTTTGCCAGATTTCTCTGGTAGCAGTGTCTTAGAATGATCAGAGACAAGAGGAACAGGAAGGTAAATATTGTATTTTAATTACCTTTGAAAAGTGCATTCACAGTAGTCTCAATGAGAAATAACTTGTTTCAGTGCCCTTATCATTGTAGGTGCTCAGTTCATATCGAGTGACTGATGAAAGGAATACACATATGAGATGTAGTTACATATAGTAGATAAAATGGCTGAGAAAAAAATGTTAATTTAGAATACAAAGTTCAGAACCTTGTGAAATTGTTTTAGAAGATAAAGAGATTACTTCAGATTTTAAAAATTCACAATGTTTTAAAATATTTTCTCTCATGAGCTTGATGCTTGTCGCTAGCTGGCATCTTGCATGTGTATTTTATGCATACAGTGAGAAGAGTAAAAATTTAACCTGGATTCAAATTTGGCATTTAGTAAGGCACTTTGTATTTAACTCTACTATGTATAAGGTTACTCATGTCCAGTTTATGCCTATTGTTCTCATATAATTATTAATAGTGTTATCTTTTATTTTCACACATGTTCCTATTTGGATGATAAATTATATGGTTATTCTATGATAGCACTACAATTTATTGTAATTATTTATTTATTTTGTTAGACAAGGTCTTAGATTCTATTTTATTCTGTAATTTATCTGGGGCCCATCATATATTAAACTGTCAATAAATGTTTATATATATGACTAGAAGTTTTGTGATCATGAGCAGATTACTTAACATATCAAGAATGGTTAATTATGAATGTACTTGCTGCTTTCTGTAAAAAGGTTTTTTAGTACTTACTATAAAAAATATTGTTAGCAAGTGAACTAGATACTTGAAATCTCTTATGAATAACTATAATAAAAACATTTTTTATTTGAAGTGAGTGTTCTTTAGTAATCACTTAGTAGTTGCTTGGAATGTCTGTACCTGTGGTCTGTAAGTACTAATGCTTCAGAAGGTAGCATTGATATTATTATGGATATTGATAGTATTTTAGTTCCTTTGAAATCATCATTACAGTGTTCTATTAGAAGATAACTACTTATTTTTAACATATCTGCTAGTGACTTGCCAATAGTTCATGATGGTTATCTTTTAAATCATGATTTAGTTAAAATTCACAGCAAATTTTATTATTTTTCTTTTTATAATCAAAAGTTTAAAATTTAGAGGTTTGGTTCAGAAATGGGTTATTATTATTATATATATTTGGGAACTCTTGTTTTTTCAAATGAACTTTGTAACTATTTATAAACAGATTTAGAATATATTAAGTGAAATATTAGTATTTCAGTTTTGATGAATATACCTTATTAGTATATGCCAGGCATTGGATATAAAGAATATTTTTCAAGTGATGTTAGTAAACTAACTGTATTACCTTTGTATTGCCACCAGACCCACCATTGCATCTTGCTTAAATCCTAAGATTTACTATTTTAGGCTTAATGCTTTTTTTCCCTCTCCTGTGATAGCCATACCTCTGCCCTTTCTGTTCAAATCAATGTATTATACTATACCCTACCTACTTTTGTTTCATTCTGTAACTAAGGTGAATTATTTTGTATTCTATATTAATTTCTTAATTTGGGGGCATACCTTAATTTCACCCTTAGTTTATGTTAAATAAAACTTATCAAAATTGAATTCACAGATACTGAGAAGTCAGAGGTAGTGGGTGGAGAAGGGTGGGGTTGGGGAGAATAGATGAAATAGGTGAAGGTTATGAGTTATGAAATAAGTCCTGGTATGTAATGCATGACATGGCAACTATGCTTAATTCTGTACTGTGTATTTGAACCGTTGCAGAGAAAGAGTAAATCTTTAAAGTTCTCATCACAAGAAAAAAATATTGTAACCATATGTGTTGAAGAATGTCAACTAGACTTACTGTGGTAGTCATTTCACACTATATGCAAATATTGAATCATTGTGTTATAAACTGAAAGTAATATAATGGTACATGTCAGTTATATCTCAGCCAAAAAAGAACAGGTGTGTTTGTTGGTAAGCTCAACAGTGGGATAATAACCGTGTTTAAATGGAATGTCTTGTTTGTACTCTCTGGGCTGTTTTTATCCGTCTATGAGACTTTCTCATTGGAAAAGACTCTGATGCTGGGAGAAATTGGGGGCAGGAGGAGAAGGGGACGACAGAGGATGAGATGGCTGGATGGCATCACTGACTCCATGGACGTGAGTCTGAGTGAACTCTGGGAGTTGGTGATGGACAGGGAGGCCTGGCGATTCATGGGGTCACAAAGAGTTGGACACGACTGAGCGACTGAACTGCTGATGAGACTTTCCACCTAACTGCTACTACTTATTGAGCTTCTGCTAAGTGCCTAGCCTGTGCCAGATACATTATATATATAATAGCTAATTCTTAAACAACTCTACACAAATTTCTAATTTTATAGGTGAGAAAACTGAGTCTCAGAGGTTGCCCAACTTGACCAAATTCACATAGCTAATTAAGTAACTTACTTGGCATTTAGAAATAGGGATTTCCTATCTAAAGTCAGTGTTTTGCCACAGACTCACTTTTTAAATAAAGTGATCTTTCCAGAGAGATACAAATCCATAGTCTTCAATTGCCAAGATGAATGCCTTATTTATTGTCAGCTTTTTGGCCAAAGTTTGTACTTTTTAATTTTCTTTGTTTGACAAAATTTACCAGTTATCCAAGTCATATAGTTGGGATCTATCCTTGAAACCTCTTGTACCTTTCTATTTTTTATGTGGTGTCAAGCCTTGAAAATTCTGTTTTTTTGAAATGGCTTTCAAATCCATGCTTATGACTTTAATATTTGATTCAGATCCTCATGATTTCCCATCTATGTGTATTATAGTCATTTAACCAGGTTTCCTAGAATCTTATGTTTTTCCTAATCTTGTCTCTCTCTAGAATTATAGAGAATATTTACCCTTCTTTGTGTACTGAGGTTTTTGAAAGTATGGTGAAAATTCTGAGTTATCTCTAGAAAAATGCGCATAGTATACCTATAACTTTTGCATGTATGTTATTGGAGGAGGTTTATATGCCTCTTCACATCTATCTATTGACACCCCCTCCCGGCTGAGACCCCGTGTTGTAGAATGCAGATCCACTCTGCAGACTCTCCCTCCATATAAAATCTTCTAACTTCCAGCTGCTTGTAACAAACTAAACTCCTTACAGACCTCAAAAATGCTTCACAATATGATGGCTTCCCCCCGCCCCCGCCCAACCTTACTTCTTTTCTTAGATATACTATGTGCTTTATCCCTTAACCATAAGGAGATTATGAAGCATTCTCTGGAATATATTGAACTCATGTGTTTCCATGCTTCTGTTCATAATATTTCCCTACTGGAATGTGAACCCAGCATGAAAAAGGACAGTGTCTCATTTGTCATTGTATTACTGGTGCCTAGCACAGTGCCTTTTACAAAGATGGTGCTCATTAAATGTTTGTTGAAGGAGAGATTACAAGATCTGTTCCCCTTTCTGTCTAGGCTTCTTCAACAAAGTTAAAATATGGCTTTACTCCCTCATAACCCAAATCTCTTTTTATTTCACTTTTTAAAAAAGTTGTGTTCTTTACAGTATTATATGAAACTCTTGAGCATGTAACTTAAGTCACTAATTAAATGCCTAAATAATTATGGTGGATAATACATATTTTTTCAGGTAATCGTCTTTTAACTGGTTCCAGCTGTTTGCAACTCTGGTCCAGTGCTAACTTGGAGAAGCCAGCTGAAGATGAAAATCCAGATAAAACAGATCTTAACTTTGGGGATTGGAGATGCATTTGGCAGTGCAAGTAAGCAATTAGTTAGGGGGTTAAATGAATAAATCTATTTTGGATGGTCTTATGATATTATAAATGCATTTTCATTTGTATAAAAGCATACTAACATAAAAAGTCTTTTTTTTAATAATTGTGACATACCTTTTCTTATATATAGAACAGTCCCCATTTCCCATGCTCTGCAGATCCTTTTTTTTTTAAGTTGTTGAATGAAACGCCTAGGAAGAAGCAGAAATGTGTAAGGCCCATAAGAGCATTCTAAATTATACAAAAGGAAGACAAAGATACCTTTTATACGTTTGGCTGAATTTTCCCATTGTGAAGAAGATATTTTTCCCAAATTAATCTATATGTTGAATATCACTCTTACCACAATCTCATTAGAATTTCTACTTGTGAGTGGAGTTCAAAATATTAAAAGGACACATATGGCAAGAAAAGGAAAATTCTAAAAGAAGAAAAGAATGAAGACATACAGTATAGTAAAACTAATTCTAAAGCTACAACAGATCAAGCCGTTTGTTGTTGATACAAGAGTGGATAGATTAGGGTCCAGGGTTAAACCCAAGTACACAGAGTTTCAGTATGTAAGGTGGCATTTTACATCATTAAGGCAACTTGCTAGCTCTGTGGAGGAGAAAGCAAAGTTAGAATCCCCTTCATACTTGGCACCAAAACAAATTTAAAAGGAAGAAAAAACTATGTATACAACAACAAAAATTTAGATGAAAATACCAGTAAATTCTCATATTTTAATACTGCCATATCTGGTATGATAGCAACTAGCCACATCTCACTTGAGCACTTGAAATATGGCTAGACTGAATTGAGATGTCCTAAAAGTATAATATACACACTGGATTTCAAAAGTTTTAAGCAAAAGAGTGTGAAAGTCTTACTGAGTTTTAGTTGATTATACTGAAATGATAATGTTTTTGATATATTGGATTAAGTAAAATATATAATTAATTTCACCTGTTTCTTTTTACCTTTTTAAAATGTCACTATTAGGAAATTAAAAATTGCATATTGGGCTATTAGTTATCATTTGTGTGCTATCACTATTAGATGAGAAGTGCTAATTTAGAGTTGTGGAAATTTTTCTAAGTATGGCACCACAGCTAAAAACTGAAAAGAAAAGGAAAAAAATTAATAGTTTTGGGTATCAATAAAAATCTTCTGTGAAACAAAAAGATTGTAAGGAAAAAAAACCGAAAACTCGATGGGAAATATATGCAATTTGGGGTTAATGCCATTTTTAAAAGGAGATTTTAAAAATTAATTTGAAGGTAGATATTTCAGAAGTAAATAAAAACAGACAATGAGAAAAATGTTTCAAGAAAAATTTTTTTGAAGTATTATATTTGAATAATGAGCAGCATATTGAGTTGACTGACCTCACACAAAAATCATGAAATGCAAAATATCCATAAAGAAAAGAATGAATAATATCTATTACTAGTGAGTGAGTAGAGAAAAGATATTCTAACTAATATATACTGTTAATAAGAGCATAAAATTAGTATCATACTTTATGGAAGTATGAATCAGTAGGCTTAATTTTTCTTATGTTCTTTAGATAGCAAGTCCAAATTTCTTTCATTCATTCCAACAAATATTGAGTGCTTATCATATTCCAGGCAGTGGTAAAAGTGCTTAGAATATAGGATGGGTGGAGATAAACAATATACCAGTAAATCAGTATGACAGGATGTAAGGTAGGCCATTCTTCCTGAGTCAGTTTTATGTGAAGCAGTTGTTTAGTTGCTAAGTTGTGTCCATCTCTTCTTGAGACCCATGAACTGTAGCCCACTAGGCTCCTCTGTCTATGGTATTTCCAAGCCAAGAATACTGGAATGGGTTGTTATTTCCTTCTGCAGGGGATTTTCCCAACCCAGTATCTTCTCCTGAATTGTCAGGGGGATTATGACCACTGAGCCACCTATCAGATACCAGAGTCAGAGTAAGGCAGATTTCCTATATATAGAATTTACAAAGGAGATTTCAAAGGAGCTAGTTCTGTGTTCTTTTGCACCCCATAGTCAGATCATGGGTGTTAAAAAGGGTTTAAATATAGAGAGGAAATAGGATTTTGCAAAAAAGATAATTCCTTAGAAAGAGCTATGGCTTTGTTTTTGAGTCTTTCGTACAAGATTGCAGAGAGAGAAGAGCAAAGAAGTGCTGTACTGTAGTCACTGCAAATCTGGTAAGGGGCTTCTTGGATTGAACTGAGAATTTAAAATGTATTTCATACATTTGGAAGAGGGAGAAAAATCTTAAGTTAAAAAAACAGTTATACAGAGTCCTGGTAACTCGGACTAGACATACTCATTTATTTGAAGTGGTTTATTATTTAAGTAAACAATTAAGCCTTGGACTGGAAACTATGCAAGTTTTATTATAGGATCAGCTAAAGATTGATCCTTAGAAGAAATGGAGTAGCCATCATAGTGAACAGAAGAATCTGAAATGCAGTACTTGGATGCAGTCTCAAAAACAACAGAATGATCTCTGTTCATTTACAAGGCAAACCATTCAATATCACGGTAATCCAAGTATATGCCCCAAGCAGTAACGTTGAAGAAGCTGAAGTTGAATAGTTCTATGAAGACCTACAAGACCTTTTAGAACTAACACCCAAAAAAGATGTCCTTTTCATTATAGGGGATAGGAATGCAAAAGCAGGAAGTAAAGAAACACCTGGAGTACCGGGAAAATTTGGCCTTGGAGTACAGAATGAAGCAAGGCAAAGTCTGATACAGTTTTGCCAAGAGAACGCACTGGTCATAGCAAACACCCTCTTCCAACAACACCAGAGAAGACTCTACACATGGACAGTTCCAGATGGCTAACACTGAAATCAGATTGATTATATTCTTTGCAGCCAAAGATGGAGAAGCTTTATACAGTCAGTAAAAACAAGACTGGGAGCTCACTGTGGCTCAGATCATGAACTCCTTATTGCCAAATTTAGACTTAAATTGAAGAAAGTAGGGAAAACCACTAAACCATTCAAGTATGACCTAAATCAAATCCATTATGATTATACAGTGGAAGTGAGAAATAGATTTAAGGGACTAGAGCTGATAGACAGTGTCTGATGAACTATGGAATGAGGTTCATGACATTGTACAGGAGACAGGGATCAAGACCATCCCCAAGAAAAAGAAATGCAAAAAAGCAAAATGGCTGTCTGAGGAGGCCTTACAAATAGCTGTGAAAGATAGAAAAGCAAAAGGCAAAGGAGAAAAGGAAAGATACAACCATTTGAATGCAGAGTTCCAAAGAACAGCAAGGAGAGATAAGAAAGCCTTCCTCAGTGATCAATGCAAAGAAATAGAGGAAAACAACAGAATGGGAAAGACTAGAGATCTCTTCAAGAAAATGAGAGATACCAAGGGAACATTTCATGCAAAGATGGGCTCAATAAAGGATAGAAATGGTATGGCCTAACAGAAGCAGAAGATATTAAGAAGAGGTGGCAAGAATACACAGAAGAACTATACAAAAAAGATCTTCATGACCCAAATAATCACGATGGTGTGATCACTCACCTAGAGCCAGACATCCTGGAATGTGAAGTCAAGTGGGCCTTAGAAAGCATCACTAGGAACAAAGCTAGTGGAGGTGATGGAATTCCAGTTGAGTTATTTCAAATCTTGAAAGATGAGGCTGTGAAAGTGCTGCACTCAATAAGCCAGCAAATTTGGAAAACTCAGCAGTGGCCACAGGACTGAAAAAGGTCAGTTTTCATTCCAATCCCAAAGAAAAGCAATGCCAAAGAATGCTCAAACTACCGCACAATTGCACTCATCTCACATGTTAGTGAAGTAATGCTCAAAATTCTCCAAGCCAGGCTTCAGCAATATGTGAACCATGAACTTCCAGATGTTCAAGCTGGTTTTAGAAAAGGCAGAGGAACCAGAGATCAAATTGCCAACATCCACTGGATCATGGAAAAAGGAAGAGAGTTCCAGAAAAACATCTATTTCTGCTTTATTGACTATGCCAACACCTTTGACTGTGTGGATCACAATAAACTGTGGAAAATTCTGAGACAGATGGGAATACCAGACCACCTACCTGCCTCTTGAGAAACCTATATGCAGGTCAGGAAGCAACAGTTAGAACTGGACATGGAACAACAGACTGGTTCCAAATAGGAAAAGGAGTACGTCAAGGCTGTATATTGTCACCCTGCTTATTTAACTTCTATGCAGAGTACATCATGAGAAACGCTGGGCTGGAAGAAGTACAAGCTGGAATCAAGATTGCTGGGAGAAATATCAATAACCTCAGATACTCAGATGACACCACCCTTATGGAAGAAGGTGAAGAGGAACTAAAGAGCCTTTTGATGAATGTGAAAGAGGAGAGTGAAAAAATTGGCTTAAAGCTCAACATTCAGAAAACGAAGACCATGGCATCCGGTCCCATCACTTCATGGCAAATACATGGGGAAACAATGTCAGACTTTATTTTTCTGGACTCCAAAATCACTGCAGATGGTGATTGCAGCCATGAAATTAAAAGATGCTTTCTCCTTGGAAAGAAAGTTATGACCAACCTAGACAGCATATTAAAATGCAGAGACATTACTTTGTCAACAGAGGTCTGTCTAGTCAAGGCTATGGTTTTTCCAGTAGTCATGTATGGATGTGAGAGTTGGACTATAAAGAAAGCTGAGTGCAGAAGAATTGATGCTTTTGAACTGAGGTGTTGGAGAAGACTCTTGAGAGTCCCTTGGACTGTAAGGAGATCCAACCAGTCCATCCTAAATGAGATCAGTCCTGGGTGTTCATTGGAAGGACTGATGTTGAAGGTGAAACTCCAATAGTTTGGCCACCTGATGGGAAGAGCTGACTTATTTGAAAAGACCCTGATGCTGGGAAAGATTGAGGGCAGGAGGAGAAGGGGACAACAGAGGATGAGATTGTTGGATGGCATCACCGACTCAATAGACATGAGTTTGGGTGAACTCTGGGAGTTGGTGATGGACAGGGAGGCCTGGTGTGCTGCAGTTCATAGGGTTGCAAAGAGTCAGACATGACTGAGCGACTGAACTGAACAACTGAAGATTACAGTAACTGGAATACATTTAAAAGTTGAGCTTGATTATAGTTCATTTGTGGTGCATTTTAAAAATCTGCTTATATCTGTTAGATGGAGACTAATAGGTACGATAGAGAATAAGTAGGATAGGAGAAGAGGAGTAGAGGTGACGTTGAGTATAGATATGAAGGAATTAAGTTATGTGTGCATATCTTTTGGAGGAGGGAACTAGTGCAAGACCCTTAGGTAAAACTGTGTGTCACCTTGTGGCTGGAGGAAAGTAATATAGTGAGGAGTGATGGGGAAATGATTAGAGTCAGGAGGCAGCTTATAGGTTATTGTGAGGCTCTTGCATTTTAATTTTGAGTGAGTTGGGAAGCTGTTGAGGGTTTTGAGCAGAGTGTGAAATCTGATTCCCTTTTAAAAGAATTCCTTTAGATACTGCTTTAAGAAAAGACTGTAGGGGCAACACGGTCATAATCATGAAGACCAGGCATTGTTTTTTAACTTTTTATTTTGTATTGGGGTATAGCTGACTAACAAACAATGTTATGATAGTTTCAGGTGAACAGTGAAGGGACTCAGCCATACAAATACATGTATCCATTCTCCCCGCTCCCATCCAGGGTGCCATACAACATTGAGCGAAGTTCCATGTGCCATATAGTAGGTTCTTGTTGGTTATCCATTTTAAATATAGCAGTGTAAGAGCAAGCACTTTTAATTATTTGTCTTAAAGATATCTTTAACTAGATACATAAAAATGTGTGTTCAAAAATGTTCACTGTACCACTTAATGTTCAGTTCAGTTCAGTCACTCAGTCGTGTCCAACTCTTTGTGACCCCATGAATTGCAGAACGCCAGGCCTCCCTGTCCATCACCAACTCCCGGAGTTCACCAAAACCGATGCCCACTGAATCGATGATGCCATCCAGCCATCTTATCCTCTGTCATCCCCTTCTCCTCCTGCCTTCAATTTTTCCCAGCCTCAGGGTCTTTTCAAATAAGTCAGCTCTTCGCATCAGGTGGCCAAACTATTGGAGTTTCAAAGTATCGGAACTTAATGTTCATGATGTATTTTACAATAAATATTACAGAGCAAATTGTAAATACGCAGTTTCCATCTTCTTCCCCACAATCTCCCACAGAAAGCAGATGGAGAGGCAGAGTGGAAAGAGATCCGGAAGTCAGTGTATCAACATGTTACTAGTGATTTTGCGTGAAAATGGGTGTTGTGGTTTTGGTGAAGCTGTAGATGATTTTCTTTTCTTCTTTTCACCCATTTATATCATTATTTTCTGTTATGTATTTATAATAATTAAAATCAGGGTAAAAAAGTTTTTATTTGAAATTGAACTGTGACGGAATTCCTCTTTGGCTTGCTTTACAAATAAGTTTGGTGTGACTATCTAAGCATGAACTTGGGTAAAGAAAAGGAAAGCAATGATAGTGAGAAATGTCTTGAGATCAGTATTTCCTGAAAGGCAAAAGGGAAGGTGATGAGGGAACTGAGCTGAAACTCCTTGAAGAAGGAAAGACAAGTATGCACCAAGTATGTTGGTAAAATTGGAAGGCCGAATCCATAATGGTTGGAAGTCTCTCATTAACACACACATACATAATCTTCAACTGTGCAAATGCTGCCTTAAGGCAGAATTCATTATAAAATACTGATTTATTGTTCTTGTAAATGTATGTTGGAATGTAAGTATCCATAGCTCCAAAAATTAGATTTCCATGTTAAAAATTGAAACCTTGCTTTCTCATATTCTGAAGGAATGAGACCTGTGACTCTTCTGTCTTAAGCTTTAAAGAATGACAAGTCTTTCCTTATATGATTCTTATTCATAGATATTTTTACATTGAAAATTTTTATATTTAATATTCTTTTCTATTTCTAATTTATAATAGGAGATATACTTAAGAGTGAGTGTCAAACTTATGTTATCATATTTTGTATTTGAAGCAGGTTACTGAATATAGTTTAGAGAAGTAATGTTGCATTCTCATTTAATTTTCCTTGAAAATTATGCCTTGTCTATTTAATTTACAGAACTGCTTCCCAAGTTCATTTAATGAAATTTTCACCAGATGGAGAATTTTTTGCCACTGCTGGGAAGGTAATTTGTGAAA
Source organism: Capra hircus (assembly GCF_001704415.2). NCBI lineage: Eukaryota > Metazoa > Chordata > Mammalia > Artiodactyla > Bovidae > Capra > Capra hircus. The sequence goes on from NC_030814.1 coordinate 75,855,631, forward strand.
ATACTATTAAGTTGTGTTTATGGTGTATTTTGAAAGAACAAAAAAATTTAACTTGCTTCATTATTTAAGTTGCAAACATTTTCTGTTAAATATGTTAAATAGCAAAAATTGGCTAAATATTATTATGTTAAGGGGCAATATGATATAATTGAAACAGCTTAAATCAAAGGTAGATCTGGGTATAAATATGCCATTTACCAACTTTTTGATCTTGAGCAAGTAGTTAATCACTTTGAGTCTTGGTTTTCTCATGTATAAACTAAGGATGATAATACCTACCTCATAGGTCTTGGATCATTGGGTTAGTTTAGACAGCGTATGTAAAGTGGCACAGTGTCTTGGATATAGTATACTGTCAGTAATAAACTATAACTGTTATTTATGTTATCTTCTAGCTGACAGCTATATTAGACTGTATTTATAGTAAAAGAATTTACAACTTTCTAGAAGGACATTTGTAACTTTTCTTTGTTATTACCTATTGATTTCAGAATAGTGAATTCCCTTAAATTTTAATTATTTTAAATCATTGGTTTACAGAGCACTTTACATAAAACTAATAGTCTGAAGTTATTGTTCCCATGACTCAAATCTGCAGACTAAGAATATGAGATGTCTTAAATTCTTGGTGATGTATTTTCTCCTAAAATTTTTTTAGGAGAAAACTAGGGCTGTTTAATCTGATTAACTTTAGTCAGCATCAGGAATGTAATTAGTAGCTTAATATTTTATATAGTGGTAGTTGCTAACTAGTTATTATCATTTTCTTTGAACATTCATATGACAATCTATAAAAAATATTGTTTAATAAAATTAGCAGTATTTTGAAGTCTACTAATGGTAATGCTTTCTTATTTAATATTTGGCTAAGTGAGAAAATGAACCCTTCATCTTTAGGTCTTTCCTGGATGACTTTATTTTCCATATCAAATAGTAGCTACCATTTTCCTTGAACCAACCTTGGCAAAATACACACGTTCACGTACCTTAATTCTCAAAGAACAGTTAAGGAATGCTGGTTAGAAAAGTATCAGAATCAGAGATTTTCTTAATTTTTCCATGCCCAACCCCTCCTCACATCCCTATGTTCCTTTAATTGCGAAGAAAAATCTTACCTTTGGTATTTGATTTAACCTTTAATTCTGATCTGGATGTTTTTCTGTTTGTGTTTTTCCACCCTCTTAGGATGACTGTCTTTTAAAGGTATGGTATAATGTAGAAAACTGGCGGACATCTGTTACCTCTCCAGATAAAAATTCAGAAAAACAATCTGAAGGAGAAACTGACTTTTCTTTTGTATATCTGGCCCATCCTCGAGCTGTAAATGGATTTTCCTGGCGTAAAACAAGCAAATATATGCCTAGGTCAGTGGATTAGTCATTTTTCCCATGTATTAAGAGAACGTCATCTTTGTGACTTTGACCGCTTTTCTCATTTTGAGAATCCACTGCTATAGGGTTTTTGCCCATGAAGATTCAAGTAGTGCTAGATAGCTCCTGGACTGCAAGCCTCTGGCTATGAGTAAACTATATATGATACTTAAGAGGAGAGCCATGTGAAAGGATAATTTACCTCTAGTTCAGATATCTTAAAGTGACAAGAGTTGTGCATCTTTTTCTTTCAATTCTTTCATCTTTAGTCATTCTCTAAATTTCTATTTGCATCAACTTTTTCACATTTCACTCTCTTTATCCTGTCCCTTTCTATGTGTATCCACTGGTTTTTTTTTTTTTTTTTGTAACTTAAAAAACAAGCTTTGTTGAGAGTGTATACCATGAGGCTTCAAATATTTCTTTAATTGCCTGTAGCATCTTTGAGGAAAAGTACATGGGCCAATAGATTATGATGTCCTAAACTAGGTATTAATTTAACCTACACATGCATGCACAAATAAACCTGTTAGTACTTCATTTGTTTCCTGTAGTCTTTGTCAGACTTGATATTCCGTTGACTTTTTGCATATATTTAGTAATATTTAGTAAGTTACAGAGGTATTGTATTACTTAATTGTAGGTAGAAATCCCTTTTTGTTCCACATGGCCATCTTCAGTTTGGCCACACTATGGATCGATACAGTTTTTCCCTTATCTTTTTGTCATCTGAGAATGTCTTAAGCTGATCCATTATAGCATACTTAGATCATCTGTTAACTTTAGTTTTGCTCTTCTGAGCCAGCAGAGTAAGCCTAGGTTTTTTAAAAAAATTATTTCATATTAAACATTCTTTTTAGAGCAGTTTAAAGTTTATAGCAATGTTGAGGGGAGGTATAGAGATTTTTCATACAACCCTTTCCCCCACATATGCACAACCACCTGCTTTATCAACATCCTCCACCAGAGTGGTACATTTGTTACAGTTGATGCTTACATCAACACATTATCATCACCTAAAGTCCATAATTTACATTGTGATTCACTCTTGGTGTTGTACATTCTGTGGATTTGGACACAAATCCACATATAATGTATATATAACAGCATACATACATCATTGTTATACCTAGATCTTCTGAACAATTTTGTAGTGTGATAGTTACCGTTCTTCTCACGTCTCTCCTCCAGTCTAACAAAGCATTGAACTAGGACCCTCTAGGTACACGGATGGTTCTTCTGTTAGAAGTATGTTTCACAGTTTTTGAACTAAAGGAAAGTGGTGTGGACAGTCTGTACTGTTGGCAGAAGCACCCTTAGTCCACCTTCACTTTGAGAACTATTACTTTAGTACTTCTGAGACCATTGCCCACACGTATAAATATGTGTCTAGAATAGAATGAGCCATGACATGTGTGTGCTCAGTTGTGTCTGACTCTTTGCGACTCCATGGACTGTAGCCCACTAGGCTCCTCTATCTATGGGATTTTCCAGGCAAGAATACTGGAGTGGCCATTTCTTTCTCCAGGACATCTTCCCAACCCTGGGATTGAACCCGTGTCTCCTTTCACTTCTCACTTTCATGCATTGGAGAAGGAACTGGCAACCCACTCCAGTGTTCTTGCCTGGAGAATCCCAAGGATGGGGGAGCCTGGTGGGCTGCCATCCATGGGGTCACACAGAGTCAGACACGACTGAAGTGACTTAGCAGCAGCAGCAGCTCCTGCACTGCAAGTGTATTCTTTACCGCTGAGCCACTGGGGAAGCCCCGAGCTATGACATACATAAAGGAAAAATAACTGTCTTCACAAACTGTTAACCTTTTAGAACTATCAGAAGTTTACATTATTCTGAAGGTTGAGTTCTGATGATATTCCAGGTATTTTCACATGCAGCTAATTAGAGCACCAAAATACTAAAAAAGAGAATTATGAAATATTGTATATTTTGAGAGAGGACAGTCACATCTGCTTCTGATAAAGTTCACTCACTTTTGGCAAAAGTGATCATGGTGGAAGATACCATCAGAGGCAGATACCTTAAACTGGGGCATTAAGAATACTTGATGAGAGCAAAAAACATATTATTTTTCCCCCTACTTATTTTATCTCTTTTATCAACTAAATTCTACAGCATAAAACACTGTGGTATAGAACGAGACTTTTCTGTTAGTTGTGGTGTCTTGGCAAGGTTTCCAGAATTTCACTTTCGGATCTATTAAAAAACCAACTAATCTCCTTTAGTTCTTTTAGTTTTCATGTTTGTTTCACCAGCTGCCTGCAGATTTATAGCAGGAAGGCTGACCCTTTCTCATGAGGGTGAAAGAGATCCCATCAAAGACCATTGTCCTTCCTGATACGGCATCTTAAAATTAAGATGTTCAACCAAATGATGACGCTTCACACAAAGTGTCTTGAGAGGAAAAATGGGGACGTGCTTGTAATGAGCGTATACAGGCACTTCCCTGTTAATTAAAAATGATGAATGTAGGACAGATTGGGAGGTTTGGTTATTTCCCCCACAAAACCTTCAGAAGTTGGTTTTACATAACTAGTTTTAGAACCATCTTAGCCTGTTGTTGCCTCGAGATAGGATAACTGTTGCAGACACTTACCCTTACTGTTGCCCTATATAAGGTCATTCATCTATATATATCAGTTTTGGGTGGAGGGGGAGGGCTGTACCTGAATATGATGTGCTTATTGGAGAGAGAATAAGATACCTTGATGAAGAAATGAGAAAGGGAGATATGGCCTGAGCAATGCCTCAGATACATCAGGATATTTCTTCTGTGCTGAGCTTATATTACCAGCCAGCTGTTTACACTATTTGTAAAGGTTTGGTGTTCTGAAGAACATTATCTGCGGTCGAAACCGTGTCCATGCTTCTGAGTTGTGCACCTTTCTAGCTTGCTTTGTTGGTCTTGTCTAAGTTCTTATGCCTCTCCTGATTGCTGTCTGTTCAACTCTTTAGACTCCTATCTTCTGCTCTTTCTTTGTAAGCCTCCCATTCTGCCATTTACTGATGGGGCACTATGAACCTTGCGCTTTCCATATTGCCTTTTTGTATTTTCTTCTGTTTCTGTTACATTTGATATTATTGCCACTGCCTGTGTGTATATAAATGTACTAGAGAGAAACAGGAAACGAGAGCAGGAAAAGGTCAGAGGGAGACAGAGAAAAAAGGGGAAGAAAATTGAAGGAAAAAGAGGATGGAGAGGCGTAAGGATGGGAAAAGGAAGGAGAAACAGAGGGTTTGCAAAGGTAAGGAGAGGCCCTAGGAGGAGGGTACCAATGAGAGGTAGGAGAGGTGGAAAGGGAGGCTAAGAAGCAGAGAATTGTAGGAGGAGTCAGAGGCAGGGAAGCCCAGAGAGTGGATGGAAATGGAAAAGAAGTAGGGGAGTAGACATAGAAGGGGAGGGGCAGGGAGGGAGGTATAAGAGCAGGGGAGGAATCTGGAGAGAGCTACCAAGATAGAATGTGCTGTTCTCCCTGGTCTTGCCCTTTGCCTTTTTTTTTTTTTAATCAGGTATGTTTTAAAAAGTGACTACTATAGAATATTTTAATTTTTTTTCTTTAACTTACCAAGTTACTTGATAGAAACCTTCTACTGGTTTTTCTTTTTTAATCAGTTAGATATGTTTGAATAAGTGTCTATTACAGGATATTGCAACTTTAGAAAAAAAGTTTGCTAACAAGATTGTCAGTCAATAGAAAGGTAGTCTTTAATAATAGAATTCCAGCTTTTGAGCTCTTGATGCATATGGGATTTATTAACATATATGTAATTGTTTTGTTATTATTTTGTGGGGTGGCAAGACAGTAAATGCACTGAAAGTCAAAAATGAATAAGGAAGGAGATGGCTAATACTTCAATGAATTTTCTGTTTTTGCACTTGACTGCTTTTGGTATATGTTAGGCAAAGACACAGTAAGTGTGCTAGTTACTATAGCTTGTTAGTGGCAAGTATGCATATACCTTTACAGGAAGTAAAAATGAAGCATTGTGAAATAATTTAAATAAATATCCACTGAATAAATCAGAAAATCTGAATAGAAGATGTCAGGTTTTTTCCTTGTTATTAACTGAGGGAGTATGATATGATCTCAGTTTTTGTTCTTTAGATATAAGAATCTTGAATTACTGAAACAGGAACTACTGAGTTATAGGCAGAAAATAAATGGATTAGCAAGCGTTTGCAGTGATGAAATCAAATACCCAACTCAGTTTTAATGGTTTTGACTATGTTGCATAAATGTATATTGACTTTTTTCATTGATACCTTAGTTGTGTACATTTAAATAATTATGGAAACATTGTGGAATATGATACTGTTGGAAATTTATGTTTTTGCTTCTAAAATCCTTTTATTCCTTAGGGCTTCTGTATGTAATGTACTGTTGACTTGCTGCAAAGATAACATATGTCGTCTTTGGGTAGAGACATTTTTACCAAATGACTGTTTGCTCTATGGAAGTGACTGCAACCATTGGACTGAACCAATTAATTTAACAAATAACATCAAGAGAAATGTTTCCAGTAAAGAACGAGTTCAAAATGCTTCAGATGTGAGTGTTTTTGTTAGATGTTTTTCCTATATGTTTTATTATCTTTTGTACAAGGCCTTTTTGTAACATTCACCTTAATGTTCAAAATCATGGATAGTTATGAAAAAATATATGTCTTAGGAAATCAGTTCTCAGAAAATTTTTAGGGTTTTTTTTTTGTCTAGCATGAAACTGCCTATAATTACAAAGTTAACCTTAGGTTAACTGATGATATCAAAAGGATGATCATATATAACTTAGCTGAAATAACATAAGTCAATTAAGATCTGAGAATGCAAAAATTTGACTGTAAAAATAATTTATTATTTTTCTTTCTTTAGGGCTTAGGGTGTTTGTCCTGTCATTACAGGAATGATTAGTTTATCAGATTGTGTTCTACATTTGTTAGCGTTCAAACCTCCAAGAACTTGAATTACTATAGTATGGCAAAACTAAAGTCAGTTTTTGATTTTGGGGCTGATTAAACATAGACTAGTAACATGGATTCTTGAAAATAAGAAAGTGACCTAAAAATGATTTATCTTTGAATGTTTTAGATGATTATGGAAATACTGTTTGTCAAATTTAGGTTGTATTGCTAGTGGCATAGAATATAATTACATGTGTATTGTATAGAGACTCAACCAGTGGTTATATATAATAATAGTTGAAAGAAGTCCTTGACTAGGAATGACTTTTAGGTGATGTTGTGTTCTGTACAAAGTATTGTATCATATGAAAGATGAGAATAGCACTATTTGCTTTGTCTACCTCATGGATCAAGTGAGGTGATTGCAGTGAAAGTGCTTCGTAAACTATGAAATACCATCCTAATGAATGGTGGTAATATTATTCAGTGCTTTGTGGTCATAGGAAGTAACCTGTGGATACAAAGAGAACCGTATAAATAGGGATATCATTTTCCACAGATGCATGGTAAACTTTTTTTAAATTAAGAAAATATTAAATCAAAATTTAACATATTGTGTGATGGTTTAAAGAAAAGTCGGGCAGTTAAAAGTTCCAAGCTTATTTCATGTTTCATGTTTGTTGTACAGAAATACTGTAAGGTACTTGTATGTATAGGCTTATCTGAAATAGGAGCATCTGACAATCATTATATAACTTACATGCTTATAACAAAATAGCCATTAGTTTCACTTTGTTTTGCATTGTTTCACATTGTTTTTATTCTTATAGGTAAATCTGAAATTTTTTCGTAGAGGTCGGAGATCGCTTGCACTTGTAGCACATACTGGATACCTGCCACACCAGCAAGACCCTCATCACGTTCACAGGAACACTCCACTGCATGCCAATGCACTTTGCCACTTTCATATAGCAGCCAGCATCAACCCAGCCACAGGTAATAAAGCGCTGTTCAGAAACTGTTTTCCAGATCAAGTCAATTGATTTTTATGACCTGTAAGTTATACTATACTTATTGAGTAAGTAAAAAATTGTAGGTGATTTTCTTAGCTAACTTTTCATTATAGCCAGCTCACTGATGATAGAAAAAGTTTTTGTTTACTTGTTTGCTTCTTAAGGCTGTGATTTGGTCTGTAATTTTAGATTGTGATAAGTCATTGAGATGTTCTGTATTACTTTATTCAGAAGTTGAGATTTGAACTAATACTTAACAAAGAAATTAACACCTCAGAATTATAATTACTGTATAGTTGTTCATATGAAACTGGTATGTTTTGTACTTAATCTTTGGAGCCATTTCAGAAATAGGGCAGAAATATCGTAGAAGTTATAACTGAAGAATTAAGAAACCTTGTTTTGTGGTCAAATATGTACTTTGAGAAAGATTGAAAGATCTAGAATACCTGGATTTATCTATGAATTTGAAGACTGAAGTGTTTATCATTATAGTAAATAATTTATGTTAGTTTAAAAACCAGGTGGTCATAGTTGGGCATTTAAGGTAGAACCTTAAAATATTGCTGGGAAAAAGTTAAAAATAATATTTGTACATAATAAACACCATCTATATAGGAAACATAAAGTTAACCTCCCTTCACATCTATTCCACCCTAGTCTTCCTCCTCAGAAGGTAACCACTCTAATGAATTTTTGTGTATTTTGAGATATTCATTTGTTTGTTTATTTTGCTGCACCAGGTCTTCATTGCAGCATGAAAACACTTAGTTTTGGCATGCAGGATCTAGTTCCTTGACCAGGGATTGAATCCAGGCCCTCTGTATTGAAAGGGCAGAGTCTTAGCCACTGGACCACCAGGGAAGTCCGGAGATATTCTTAAACGTAAATAAGCACAATCTATTTACATATAACATACTGGATTTGCAGTATTGCGTTCTTCAAGAAACATAGAATGAATATAGTCCATTAGTTGCTTGAATCAAAGTGAGAAGTTCATAGAATGAATAAGTCCATTAATTACTTGAATCAAAGTGAGAAGTGCTTTGATAAGTTAAAAGTGCAGAGATACCTGTGGTAGGAATAAAGTGTATTTGCCTATTTTTTTTTCAGTTTTATTTGGTTAATAACAGTCCCAGCACTAAAAGAATCCATGAGCCAAGAAAATGTAAATGAGAGAATATTGAATGATTTTTATTGAAAATTATATTATTACCTTATCAAAAAAGATATATTGTCAGTGCTTATAGTATCCAGAGGAAGCTCTGAGGTCAGTGGAATAATTTTGAAAGTCTTTGTGAGTAAAAGACAGTATTTTGAGACTAAAGAAAGCTTGAATTCTTACTTTAATAGAAAAGGCTGAGGTGTTATGGAAAAAGAAACCCTAAGTTACAATGTAACATCTTCTTGACTACCTTACAATAAGGAAAACTCTAAAACCTTTCTTCAGATTGTAGGTCCCCAAGAAAAGTTCATACATTTAGGGAAAATCAAATAAAAATAATAACTTTAGGAGCGATATTAGATTCTGTGGAGACTTTCTTTCCTTAAATTAGGTCTGTTAGAATGACCTTTCTGTAGGCCCAGTGCAGATTTGGCTTCACTTATTTGTTCATCAATAGAATAGATTCAGAAGAGAAGTTCATAATAGTATGTTCTCTTAGTTCTAGCACTTATACCCTCTCCATGATTATTTCTCATAAGAAATGATTTTACCAAATTTTTTGAGTGAGGTCAGAAGGCAAAGGAAATGTGATTACTTTTCAATCAGAATGCTTCTGCTAAGTCAGCCTAAGCCCCTCCTTTTTTGTGTACTTAACTGCTAGACTTGTGATCTACTTCAGGATTACTTAATCTCTTCTGGGTTGATTTTATAAAGTTGAAAATCAGAAAATCCTACCCATGAAGTTTCTTGGGGACAGTTTAAATCTCTGACACTATTGTGTATCCACCTAGCAACAGTGCAATTGGTAGTTCAGCCCCTCAAGGCTTTTATTGTGTGTTTAGTGCCAGATAGGAACTGGAGATACAATAATGATCACAACATTATTGATCATTGCTCATATGAAGCATATAACCAGGTAGGAGATAGATAAACACTAATTAAACAATTATACTAATGAATATATAATTATAAACAGAGCTCTTGAATTAGATAATATCCATCAACTCTTAGAACCACTTCCAGTAGAAGGGGTGGGGAAAAGATTCATTTATCCTTTCCTTTATCCCCTATAATACTGTTTCTGTTGGTGTCCAGCAACAGACCGTGTTTGAACAAATAATTCAAATTATTTATATTTCCTATTTTTTAAAATCAGCAGATTTGTTCTGGAGAAAATTATTAACCTTCCCTGAATCTATTCCAGCAGAGACCAGCATGATTTAGATTTGGACTTTAATAATAATAGACAAATCTTTCTTTACCTCTATTACATAAGGATTGTCATTTTTTGCTCTGAATTTGTACTTCAATATACTTCACTTAGCAATGATTTCAAAAGTAATACCAAGGGACCAGATATTGTTTTGTTTTTTAGCTGAGTTGACTTGTCTTGAATGATTTTCTTGAATATAAGAAGGGAACCTCAGTTTCATACTATCTGATTTCAATCTTGATGCTAATAAATAACCAGTATCTATTGTAGTATCTTATTTTAGGATTAGATAGGTAGGTCATGAAAAAAGTTAATATGTCAGTCTCAAGTAAAAGAAAGTTGTTGCTATTGAGGTAAACATATCACTGGTTCCTTTGACAACTTGATGATGACATTTTTAATGGTAGATCAAGTTAAAATATGTTTCTAATGAGTTTCTGTATAAATTATGAACACTATTTACACATCTACAAATTATAGATAGGTTTCTTAATGAGAACATTTTATAATTGTAGAAAAATACATATGTGTGTATATATAAGTAAGTTATGGTATGTGACTTTGAATGTGTACTCTTCTGTCCTTTACAATAAGTATATTAAATACACCATTTAAGTCTGTTTTTTCATTAGTAATAATTGTGGGAACCATTATATTGTGAGTCTTACAGATTAAATAAAATGTGTTTTATATGCTAGCATGATAGAAATTATAATTTTGATTTTTTTTTCTTGTTCTTTGTAGACATTCCACTTCTTCCTTCTATTACCTCTCTGAGTCTAAGTGAAAATGAAGAGAAGAGTGGCCCTTTTGTGGTACACTGGCTAAACAATAAAGAGTTGCATTTTTCTTTGTCCATGGAAGTCTTTTTACAACAACTTAGAAAAAGTTTTGAGCAACCATCTTCTGAGACCAGTGTAGAAGATTCTAATCAGGCAGATGTAAAATCTGATGAAGGTAAAGCTTTAAGAAGGATAAAAACTATGACGTTTTGTTTAAGATAGCGAAGATTTTTATATTAGGGTAGCATCAGCTACTGTTAGGAATAACCTTCAGATTTCATCGGCATAATACACATTTGGACTTGCTCATATAATAATCCAGTATAGATGGCTTTGTTCCAAGTGTCTTACTTCCTGATGGTAATGTAGGGATTTAGAATTCTCCATACTTCTGCTTCTGTGGGCCACTAGGGTCTTGCTGCTCAGAGGACTATCTGCAGACTAGTAGCATTGGCATTATTAGGAATGCACAATCTCATGCTCTACCTGGAGCTGCTAAACAAGAATCTGCAATTTAGTGAAATTCCCAAATGAGTTGTATGTATATTAAAGTTTGAGAAGCAGTACACTTAGGACTTAAGCTCTACATTCAGTTTCTATTCATTCAGCCTCAGTCAAGTAGAGAGAAATCGAGTGTTTTTTAAATTACAAGTTTACGTGTTCCCCTTAAAAAAAATTTAACAGTACCATCATGTATAAAGTTTCCATACTGTTAAATTTGATGAGCATTCTTCCAGATTTTATTTTTTTCTATGCTCAAGTATATGTAAAGGTAGTTTCTTTTTAATTGTACTATGGGATTTCATTTTTAAATGAACATCATGTTCTGTAGCTTGCTTAAATTCAGTGTTCGGCACTTTTCTTGCTCATTATTTTTAACAGCTCCTGAATCAGGAGACTCAAGAGAAAACTTAAGCGTTTTCTTTGTTGATAGACATTTAAATTGATTTCAGTTGTTTCTCACTATATGCTGATAATGGTGAAATCACACGTCTCTTTATCTTTGTGTGAAGTTTTCTCTAAGGTGGAGCCCTAGATGGGGAATTAGCATATTGCGTAAGCATTTTAAAATTTCAATAACTTTTGCCAAATTGCTCCCCCCAGTACTGTTTTCCAAGTTTATGCTCCCTTTAAGTAAGTAAGTGTTAGTCGCTCAGTTGTGTCTGACTCTTTGTGCCCTCTTTACCTATTTTCCAGTCAGTATTAGTCCTTCTACTGATAATCCAGTGACTCAGCCCTTTGGGCCTTCTGATTACTGAGTTAACTCCAGTGGCCTTATATTCCTGGAGCAAAATTATTTTTAAAGGGAACCCCATTTCCTATTTATATGAAAATATGTTTTTCATTTTGAATGCATTTGTAAAGATAGATTAAGAATGCATTTCTTAATTTATAGTAGTAGCTTGATTGTATTTATATGGTTCATGAACTCTTTTGCTTATAGAGATCGATGACAGCGTTGATGATCTGAAAATAAATCATGAAAAGAAGGAATTGGGTGGTGATAAACTGGTAACAAATTCAAGTTTTGTACCATTACCATCATCTGCCATTGATCATCAGATTGAAGTACTTCTGTCTGAATGGAGTAAAAATGCGGACATGCTATTCAGTATTCATCCCATGGATGGTTCTTTGCTGGTTTGGCATGTGGATTGGCTGGACGAATACCAGCCTGGTATGTTTCGTCAAGTACAGGTATTATTTTTATAATCTCTGGAGAGCAGCTTTTTGTTAAATGTGGGTACTGTTTTGTAAAACCTCTTTATATAGTTTCATGTCTTCTAATGTTCATGTTCTTAATTCCAGGTGTCCTTTGTTTCCAGAATTCCTGTAGCTTTCCCCACAGGTGATGCAAACTCTCTCTGTAAAAGCATAGTGATGTATGCCTGTACCAAGAATGTTGACTTGGCTATTCAGCAAGGGAAACAAAAACCTTCCAGCCTGACACGTTCCACGTCAATGCTTATCTCTTCTGGTCACAGTAAATCAACTAATAGTTTAAAATTAAGTATTTTTACCCCTAATGTTATGATGATTTCAAAGCACGCTGATGGCTCCCTGAATCAATGGCTTGTCAGTTTTGCTGAAGAATCTGCTTTTTCTACAGTTCTCAGTATTTCCCACAAATCCAGATACTGTGGTCATCGCTTTCATCTTAATGATTTAGCTTGTCACTCAGTATTACCGTTATTGCTGACAACGTCACACCATAATGCATTAAGGACACCAGATGTTGATAACCAAAAGCAACCTGATGACGCTGTGAATATTGAAGAATGTCCTTTGGCACAACAGAATAAAAGCACTATTGACATGGCCTTTCAGGATCCCAATGCAGTTTACAGTGAGCTTATTCTTTGGAGAGTTGATCCAGTTGGGCCATTGTCTTTCTCTGGAGGTGTTTCTGAGCTTGCCCGGATTAATTCTCTTCACGTTTCTGCATTTTCCAATGTGGCATGGCTGCCCACTCTTATTCCCAGTTATTGTCTAGGTAAGCATTCTGATTTTTACTTAAGAACTTTTTCTGACATTGTTGCTTAAAAGTTAAATTTTAAATATTTTTTAAATACATCTAGGTGCATATTGCAACTCTCCTAGTGCCTGCTTTGTAGCAAGTGATGGGCAATATCTGAGATTATATGAAGCAGTTATTGATGCCAAGAAGCTGTTATATGAGCTTTCCAATCCTGAAATTTCTGTAAGTAAATGACTTTTGAAACTAAGAATAAAATATGATGTGTTTAAATAGTTAATTTATACTTACTGAGCAATTTCTAGGATTGTCATATAAAATTTATAATGTATTTTTAGTTATTTTTTGCACATTTACATTATAGTCTTAGTGATAGTCTTATAGTGATCCCAATCCCTTAAAAAGAAACCATGTCTTTCATTCATTCCAAAAGTAGAATCTAATGTCCAACAATATGTAGTACTTCCTTTTGTTGTTCAGCCGCAAGTCATGTCTGACTCCTTTGTAACCTCATGGGCTGTGGCCTACCAGGCTTCTCAGTGTGTGGGATTTCTAGGCAAGAATACTGGAGTGGGTTGCCATTTCCCTCTCCAGGGAATCTTCCCAACCCAGGGATCAAACCCATGTCTCTTGCATTGGCAGGCAGATTCTTTACCACTGAGCCACCAGGGAAGTCGCATAGTATTTCCTGGCTCAGAGATACATGGGGACTTCTGGCGGTATGTTGCTAAATCATGTTGGTTCATCTGTAGGTTATTTATGAACAGGGGAAGCTGAAATAATAAGAGTGGCATTTTAATCTTAATCAAGAGAAAAAAGCTTTCAGTTTGATTATCAGTGGTCTCCCCCTATCTTTTTTTTTGTTTTCCCCTAAGTTATTTTACAGAAGACAAAGTTTTTTTTTTTAAAGCATACAGTGTTATAGTAGCAACATATTTCTTGAGGGTCTTCTCTTTTTCAGGAATTGTTTTTAAGTGCTGGGAATTTAGATGTGAATTAAACAGACAAAAATCTCAGCTTACATTCAGTGAAAGAATATAGAAAAAAGGTCAAAATATATTAATAAATACTTTGGAGAGAAACAGTGTTGCAGAAGTGGTAGGGAGTGCCAAGTAAAGTGCTGGTCAGGGAAAGCCTCACAGAAGTGGTACAGTTTGAGCAAAGACCTGAAGGAGATGAAGGAGCTACCTCTGTGGATATTTAGTGGGAAAACTATTTCAGCAAAGCAAGTGTAAAGATCCTCAGACCAGAGCATGTTTGGTAGGTCAGGCTCATCAAGGAGGCTGTTGTGGCTGGTGTAGGATAAATCAGGTGGAAAGTAATAAAAAATAAAGTTAAAAAGTTAGCCTGGCCTTTGCAGTAAAAGACCTCATAGGCCATTGTAGTTACTTTGAATTTTACTCTGAATGACATAGAAACTGGTGTAAAGAATGACAGTGATATGATCTGACTTAGGCTTTAAAATATCACTCTGTTTGCTATATAGATTAGACATGCGAAGCAGAAGTGTTATCAGAGGGACCAATTCAGGAAGCTATTACAGTAGTTTAAGAAAGAGTGAAAGGGGGTTAGAATGGTAGCAAGTGGTGTGGTGGTAAAGAGGATAAGAATTGGTCAAATCTGAATGTGTTTTGAACATTGACTATAAGGATTGGACTGGGTATGGGGTTTGTGTGAGAAAAAGAGGATAACTCCCAAGGTTTGCCTTGAGATGTGAAGAATGTGTAAATAGGTTTTGAGGTGCAGGGAGGATTCAAGAGCCTAACTTTGGACATGTTCATTTTGAAATGCCTGTTTGATATCCAAGAGATCTAGTAGGCTAGTGTCTGGAGTTTAGAGGGAGGCCTCGTCTGAAGATAGAAAAAAGTACCTGTTAGAACATAAAGTTGTGATGCTGAATGAGATCTCTGAGGGAGAGGCTATAGTTGGAAAGTAGAAATGGTAGGAAGATTGAACCCTGGGGCATTCCTTTGTTAAAAGTGGGGTGAGTGTGGTGTATAAAGGAAGCCAAAATGAAGAAATTTCTAGGAGGAAGAAATAACAGATTCATATGCTGATAGATCAGGCATGATGAAGATTGAATTTAACCATATGACCTTGACAAGAGCAGTCAGGAGATGATGTGGCTCAAGAAATCACTGTTTATAAATAGTATATTAATTTGTTTATTTAGCTTTGTTTGTCAAAGTTAATGCTAAAAAGCTTTGATTCTTGGAACATTTCCGTGAGATTGAAGTCAGTCTTTCATAGTTAAAAACATAAAATACTTTTTCTCCTTAACGATTACCAAACATTGCTTTTGTTTTTCTCTGCACCAACTGAGCTATATAACTCTGTTCATTCCTGTGTAATTGCCTGGTAAAATCCCAGAATGTTTATAATAAAAGAGACTTGTGAACTTATTTAGTCTCACCTGAACTTAATTATTGTCTGTTATGCATCAAATTTTACATCATTTTTTATTGTTTTTTAAATTTAATTGTTTAATAAAGGAAATACCCATTTTTTCAAAAACAGAAATATGTTGGTGAAGTGTTTAACATCGTAAGTCAACAGTCAACAGCCAGGCCAGGATGCATTATCGCATTAGATCCCATTACCAAACTTGTAAGTATTATTTTTCTGGCCACTTAGCATTAATAAACAATATGTATGTCAACTTATGTTGGTATTTATTTACATTCAGCAAGGCAGAAAAACCCAACTACTTCATGTTTTTCAAGAAGACTTCATTTTGAATAATCTTGAGAAGAAAAGACTGGGAAAAGACAGAATGTTATCTGATGCAGGTAAAGAATTTTTTATGTAATGAGCTATAAAATGTACAGTATGTTAGGCAGTTAATAAAGATAAGTTGATACAGTGTTTCATGTCTGAGTTTAAATTTTTCCTATGTACATTTGTGATAATATTTGTCATAAATACCAGTATCTTTTTATTCTTAACAAGGCAATAATGATGAAAAAATTAAAGGAGTTTGTCAGTTATGGTTTTTTAAAATACTGTAATTTTGTTAATCAGTATTTAGCCATGCTACCTGGCATGCAGGATATTAGTTCCTCAACTAGGGATCAAACCCAGGCCCTTGGCAGTTAGAGTGCAGAGTCCTAACCACAGGATTGCCAGGGAACTCACATCAATTGTGTTTTTAAAAAAAGTACCATAGACATGTTCTTTATCATTAATGTGTGAGTGCTCTTTGCATGGGAGGGGTCCTGCCCTAATAATTTGAATGATATTGGCACCTGACCCTTTAAAAATCTACAGTTTAAAGCATTAGCTACAAACTTAAAGTTAAATAGGCGGTTTTAATTAATACTTTTTTACAATTAAGCAGTTTTAAAAATGATATTAAATTCATCCTCCCAGTGTTAGCTGTTATTTTAAATAAAGAAAATCAGG